>NC_051183.1:63481931-63503439 GCF_013339695.2 Rhipicephalus sanguineus
TAATTGAAGCTTTCTACATAAAAAGAAAACGCAGACAAGCGCATCAGCCAGCAGTCTATCACTCTTCATCGTCGCGAAAATAGCATTGTATACTCCCCGTGGGTTCCTGTTATAATCTTTTAAGTTTATAATAGTTTTTTTTTTTTTGCGTGTCATGTGTGTCGCGACTAGGTGTGCGCAGGCGCGCAGGTTCAGCCTACCCCCTTATAAACCCGTTTCCGGAATAAACATTTTTTTCAGTTGCTAGTCAGCGCTGTGTCCTGTCGTATGTGTGCCTTCGAAAGTTTTCCTGTCCCTTTCGCGCTGTTACATAATAAACAAAATGGCCGCATCCGCTGCCGCCATTTCGCGCAGTCCGGTGGCAAATACCCTAATGTCGAAAAAAATTGTTTTGCGTTGTTTTAATGTGGAATTCGCTTTATTGCAGCCTTCGTCAACGAAAGGATGGTCAGGTCCCTTCAGTGGCGTGGATTTGGCGCCGTCTCCGAGAGATGGCGCGACGACACCGCGCCGATGATGATGATGATGTGTGTGTGTGTGTGTTTTGTCAACACCCCGAACACATTTTAAAGACGGTAGTCTTTCTTGGGGAACTTAAACGCAGAAATTTTGGTGTGTCTTTCTGTTTGTCGGCACGCCACTCGCTTCAGCAACGCGGCCAAAGTTGAACCACTTGCTTACCGCCCACCCATCTTGAACTGGTACGGCTGTTTATACTTGTGAATGTTGTCGATCAAAAAGTAAATATTACGCATATCTGAGGCGCAACATCATTACGTAAGTATTAGGTGGTGTGTTCCTTTAATAGAAAATACATAGATACGCAATTTTAAAGGCCCTAATTTTTTAAGCTGCGCTGAAAATGCGACTGCGCTGAAACTTGTCTTCCTCCGTGCCCTCTGCACAAGCTGATGTTGTCTTTCGGTTTCGGTTCAGTATTGCATCGTAGGAATGACAGGGGGCGCCGCTCTGGCATTCCTGTTTTGCCCAGGCGACGTGTAAATAAGAGAGTTTGTGGAGAGTACTCGTTGAGTGCGGACGTTTCTTCTCCTTCGGCGCATCGCGCCAAACGCGTGTTCGGGCTGGCCGGCGTACCCGCCGGTCGCGTTGGTCACCGCTGATCTTCGCCTGCCGCTGCGCCGGGACTACCAGCTCGCAACACAGCACTCATGTTTCCCGACGTATTGCCAGATGGCGTCCATATCTCACGCAGCGCCTCTCCTATCGTCGTTAGACGACATTTGCAGCGAAGCACGCAGATACACGGCCAATTTTTTTTTTCGGATCCCAGCCTTCAACAGCTTCATTGTAAAAGGAAAATAATAATAATAATAATAATAATATAATAATAATAATAATAATAATAATAATAATAAGAAAACGACAATACCGCTATGAAAATTGTATTTCGCTGGCGTCCTCTTTGAACACAAGGAACCGCAACCACGGTGTGCATCTTCGAGTGCAACTTCATCATGCAACTTATCATTCGCTGAAAAAAGGAACGTATCGTATGATATCGTGTAACACGTTTTCTTACTCAAAAGCGCAGCGATCGCGGACACGAAAACACAGACAACTACGTTAAAGACGCGGGTCTTCGGAGGAATTAATCATCCAATAATTGACGCGCGAAAATATCCAGTACACGTATGAACCATTTTCCGCGCAAGCTGAAAAAAAAATAACATTTAAAACCTCAAGCTCCGGCACGATAATTTAACGTGCAGACGTTCGAAAACCCGCTGCTAGCAAAGTTCGCCATCTTCTTCAAGCGCGGGGCACAAGAAGCGATCCTCGGAATCCAACGTAATGCCGTTAATACCTCGCGTAACGGGTTCCAGCACGATATAGAACGCTCAAGATCGACGCAGTAATATTGCGCGATAGCGCTCGTTGAATAGGTTTGAAGCAGCGCTTTCCCATAGATGGAAACAATATCGCCGCTGTGGAAGCTTTCTGGAAGACAAATAGCCTGCCTAACGATCCCCTGTGGCCAACAGCCCAATCACATTTCACGATGAAAGAAAGAAAGAAGGAAGGAAGGAAGGAAGGAAGGAAGGAGAAGGAAAGAAAGAAAGAAAGAAAGAAAGAAAGAAAGAAAGAAAGAAAGAAAGAAAGAAAGAAAGAAAGAAAGAAGCTGGTTGAGATGGAATTGAGAATAATCAGAGTTGAGATACAGCAGCTGCGAGTTTCCTTTGTAACACCACGTTTTCTCCCTTGTAAAACAACAACCCCCCCCCCCCCCTCTCCACCCAAGCTAATCAGACCGACTACAAACAAACATGTCGAGCACTGCACTCTTAGCAACCAAGATAACAAAGATCAATTTAGCAACCGAGATAAGAAATATCGACAACAAGTTGACAGAAAGAGAGTGAGAAAGAAACTTTCGCCCGCCCACACTTCAAAACTAAACCTCCCAGATGAACGGCTTCCCTGCGGGCTCTCGGAGTTCGCAGGCGAAGCCATCTCCTCAGGGAGCGAGCTCGTCGGGTGGAGCTGCATGCAGCCACGGTATAGAGACAGAGAGAGAGATGGATGCGGGAGGTCGGCTTCCCCGCATCGCAGCACAATAATAAGCGTCGTCCCGCGTGTTTTGACAATCGTCCCGACGACGAGGCGAAACGAACGCGTTTCCAACCCGCATCCTCCTCCACCTCTTTTTTTCCCAATTCCCGCAGCGCGGATGGCTCGACCAAATGTTTATCCTGCCAAGCCCGAACGAGACGAGCCCGGATAGATTCCCCGAAAAAAAGAAAGACAAACCAGAGCGCGCGCCTACCATCAGAAGTCGGCGGCTTCGCTTTGTGACTGCTCATCTCGGGAGATCGGCAGCGAACGGACGGTCGTGTTTGTTTAAACTCGTCGCGTTCCCTTAATAATCTGAGCCGACTCGAAAACGGAGGGAGGAAGTGGGGAATCTCGATGTCGAGATTCCCCACGCTTTATGAACCTTCCCCAAAAGGGATGACGAGTAGCGCATTGGTTTAGGTGTTTGGTATAAGGGTGGGGATAGGAGCTACGACGTCCCCTTTTACACCTCCTTGTTTCCCCGCACATCCCAACTGTCCCTAAATTTCATAAAGAACAAGAAGAAAGATGGTCGCGCTAGCTGTCGCGCTGCGTAAACGCGGCCGTCCTCGAGATTGAAGACTGTAGTGTAATTACTGGTACGTACCCGATCTGAAATTAAGAATAAAAGCTCGAAGAAAAACTAAACAATGACAGTAATAACCATTGTTCAGGTTTTACGTCCCAAAACCACGACATGATTATGAGGGCCGCCGTAGCAGAGAAGAAAAACTAAAAGATCGCGTGAATGGGAATGAATATGACAATATACTTCTTTTTTATTCCAACATAGACTTGCCCTTAAAGGCATAATAATTTGTGTGCACATGTGTATTATATGTGCGCCGTTAGGCCGGTGTGTATGAAGCGAAGCAGCGTCTCGTGGAATCTGTTATGTATACAGCGGTCATAACAGGTCGTGTCGCTGTAGCGAAAGCCGGCATCATGCTTTGACTAATGACTACCGTAACTCACTCGACTCGTTGGCAAATCCCCAGTACGCAGTGAGTACTCAGGTAATCAAACTGAAAAAGAACAGTGGCTAATATAAAAAGCTCAATATATATAAGCAAAAGAAAACAGTGCTAGTTTACATGTTTTTGATGCTGTTTTGATGCGTAGATGCTACGACTTACTGCATTGTTCCATACTGTACGGGATTTGTTCATTTTTTAATGCATTTTGTAGAGTCTTGCTAACCTGAAAGCAGGCATTCAGGCTAGGAGTAATTTCCAAAATATTAAATAAAATACAGTAACGAACGTTGTTGTGAGCGAGTAGGTAACTGAAGACGACAGAAGAGACGAGATGAGAACATATTAATAGAGACGTTGTGGCGTCACTATGCGGTGAACGAGAACCTCGGCCAGTTGTTACGAGGACCCGGTTCCCGTGCCAACGACCGCGGTCGCTATGCGGCCGAGCGCGCTCAAAAATGAACGTCAATGTTGATTGGTTCGCGCGTCGTCAGAAGTCGCGATCACGCTCAAAATGAAGGTGCGCACGCGCCATGACTAGACAAACCCGAAAAAAAAAAAAAAGACTACGAAACAGCCACAGCGACGGTTCACCGCCCACATATTTCCATTAGGGAATCGCAATTCACTTTCTCTATACGAAATGACCAGGAGGAGACAGAAAAAGAAAAAAAAACGCAGGAAAGAAAATAAAAAATGAAGCACATGCCAGAGATGGCATGCGCGCACCTGCACAGACGTCACGAGAGAAACCAATCACGGCGTTAACGGCAGCACCGTTAGTGTTTTCTTTTTCAGGGCGCTGTTCAAAACGAGTAGGGGGTGAACAAAAAGTAAAAGTATCTTCAGTGCAAACGAAAGAAAAGTTGGAATTAGGTAATAACATGCGGTTGCACGAACGACTTCCATGCAGCGACCACGATCGGATAGGAAAAAAAGTGCTGGTTGACTCAAGCGAAAAACCGTTCACATATATATATATATATATATATATATATATATATATATATATAATATATATATATATATATATATATATATATTATATTATATATATATATATATATATATATATATATATATATATATATATATATACATAGCAGCCCCTGAACCTCTGAAGCTGTCTGTGCTGTGGAGGGGCGGGTTAAACACACACCGATGGGGAATCCCAGTCTATAATCAAGACGGGCAGCCAACGGAAGGGCGAAGCCCACCCCGCGCTGTCTGTACGTGCAGACGCGCCGCGTCGTCTCTCTGGAATCAAAGATTGGATCGAGTCGAAAAGGGGCCGCGCACCGTTGGCAGCGATCGAGCAGGTCTCATTTGTCAGAGCGACGATTTCTAAGGGCTTCTCAAGATCGAAGCGGGAGTTGGTCGTCCAGGCGTCAAGAACACATACTTAGAAGGAAAAAAAAAACCAAATCCAATGGATATAAAGGTGTGCATAGCCACAAAGAGCGAGAGAAATACGGAGAGAGAGAGAGAGAGAGAGAGAAGAAGAAGAGAAATGAAAAACTAATTGAAAACGTTTGAAAGACATAGCTAACGCCAGCGGGGTCAATGACACCACGGAGACGTAGGCAACACTACGGCCACTCAAGGCGAAAGACTAGATATTACCATCAAACGCGAAGAGTGACTTTCGGCGGCGTCGGCGTCAACACGAGTTATGCAAAAAATCATCATCATGTGATGATGTCACCGCACGACGTCATTATGGCACCACGGATACCCGAAATTTGTGACGTAGTCGTGACTTAACTATGTCGTCACATGATGCCTTCACCACATGACACCGTCGCTTGGTCAAAGGTGGCCCGATCCTGGAGAAGATGGCTTTCGCCTTCGAGCCGTCTAAGATGATTACATAAGGGACCCTGCGAGTTTTTTTTTTTTTTTTGTCTCCCTGCTGTCTCTGACGACAGGGCTTAATATTCAAAAGCGGACGTTGATGTATTCAACAGCGTCTCAACGGACGACGGACCGCTGTAATTAGGTGCGCACTGTAAACACCGCAACGTCGCAGCGCGTCCAAGTATATACGGTCCCTGCGTAGTCCCCATCAGTGGATCTCCCATGAAATTGAAACGACCAGACTAACTGGATTTCCAAAAAAACGAAAAAAGAAAGAGAAAATTCAACCGAAATTTCCGCATTAATAAATTTGAGAACTTGGGTCGATGTAGGCGGGGGGAATTGAACTCTTTCAAACGCAGCGGAAAGTCGAAGAACTCTCCTAAAGCCACGGCGGACGGAAAAGCACGTACCACAAGGATTTTAAGCTTCTGCAGCTTCCCGCCAGTGCACTTTCAAGCCTGCAAGCACGGTCTCAAATATTCCGCGAGCGTGCCGGCATTATATGTCTACGTATCCAGATTTCTTACTTACGTAAGAAAGCACGAGGACGCGGACGGCATGTTAAGGAAACACGTCGTCAGGCCGGAGGCTGCGCGACACGTGATCGGCGAGCAGCGCGGCGGCAAGAAACGTGGAGGGGGCGAAGATAAACCTCGCGACAACGAACATCACGACGTGGTGAGGCACGGCCGAAGCTTCGTGTGCTCAGAAAACGCACCAAAGGTGCTTTCTTTCTCAGATTTTATTTCTGATTTGTGTTTTTCTTTCCACACAATAGAAAAAAATACTTAAACACGAAAAGAAAAACTGTGTTTCTGACTAAAGAGACGAGAGCGAGCAACAAAAGGGGCTGACTCGGCACAGTCATGGCGCGAGTCCCTGCGAGGGGAAAAAAAAAAAGTGATTCGATGCCGTGATCGGCAGCTCACATCGGGAAAATGGTAGTGGGAAGGGTGTTGGAAGGAGGGACTGAGAGAGTAAACACAGATAAAACTCCTCTCCCCACGTCCGTTGGCAGCTAACATTGGCTTGCGGGAAACGGGAGCGGGAAGGAAGTTGGACGGTGAAAGAGAGTAAACACAGACGAAACTCCTCTCCACACGTCCGTGGGCAGCTAACAGGCTTGCGAGGAAAAGGAGTAGAGAGAGAGTTGGCGAGAGAAAGGGAGTAAAGGCGGACCAAACCTCCTCTCCCACCCAACCATGTCGGTGCAATAGGAGTGTAAGCAGCGCGCGTTCGTTCGGCGAATAGGTGTCAGCATCGAACGGTGCGACGTGCTCTGAAAGAAGATACGTTCGCGAAGGAGGACGGCAGAGCTACCAGATGGAAGAAAAAAATTTAAAAAAAAGAAGAAAATGAAATATCCATAGGAAGCATGGATCAAGCGTTCGAAAGGCTCGTTCAGCGGATGCTTACGCAGGACGGTGGCGATCCCTGACCCCTCGTATCAGCAGATTTAAACAGTCCATATAGACTCCCTTCATGGGTGGTGGTGGTGGTGAAAACATTTATTGACAGAATTTCTGCAGAGAAGCTCCGGATATGCGGAGGTTCTTGACTTGCGGTGGGGGGGCCCTCAGTCCAGGGCTCCGCTCGCAGCAGCCGCTCTACGCGCCCGGTCAATTAGACTAAGCTGATCATCCAGGTTCTCGCTGGCCAGCAGCTGTTCCCATCGCTCCGCTGTGGGATTTTGTATCGGGGGTAAGGCTGTAATGGCCTGGCATGCCCACGTAACGTGGTACAAGGTAGCTTTTGCTGGGCACCATGGGCAGTAAGAAGAGTATGCAGTAGGATGCATTTTACTGAGGGTGTGCAAATTTGGAAACGTGCCGGTTTGAATTTGCCTCCAGCTGACCGATTCTTCTTTATTTAATGTTCGATGTGGTAGGGAGTCTGAGTCCTCTGTAATGGTTTAGGATGGCCGAGTAGTCGCAAGGGACGGGAACGGGCTCCTCAGAAGCGCAGTTGAAAGGTGCTCGGCTCGCATACCCTCGAGCTGCCCTATCCGCTGCCTGGTTTCCCTCCAGCCCCATGTGACCCGGGGTCCATATGATCCGATGCCAAATCCGGGGTGTGTGTGTACTGGAATGCTCGCCAGTGTCTGTAGCGTTCAGGAGGATATTGAGGGCGGGTTGGCTGATGCGCCCTTTAAGATAGTTGCGGCAAGCCGCTTGAGAGTCCGTCAGAACAGTGAGCGATCGTTGATGTCTGTAACCGAGGGCGAGAGCGAGCGCGATGGCCGTTTCTTCAGCCTCAGTGATGTTGTGGCACCGCACGGAAGCACTGGTACGTTCTTTGAATGTGTGGTCCACGACTGTGGCTACTGCCTTGGTGTTCGCGAGATCGTAGTTGGCGGCGTCAACATAGTACCTGGTGTTCTTGTGCCCATGCTCTCGTTCGAGCGCTTCCACTCTGGCTTCCCGGCGGCCTTGATGCAATCGTGGATCCATGTTACGGGGGATGGGGGCGACTTTATATGTGGTACGAAGGTGGTCGGGAATGGACTTGCGGCGAGCAACGTCCTGAAGCTGGCTGATATAGCCGAGGCGTAGGAGCAGGTCGCGGCCTGTTGGTGTTAGCGTAAGCCGCTGCAGCTGCGTGGTTAGTTGAGCTTCGCAAAGTTCTGAATAGGTGTTGTGGAGACCCAATGCGAGGAGCTTGCTTGTGGGAGTGCTCGGTGGTAGCTTCAGTGCCGCCTTGTAGGCCTTGCGGAGCATTGCGTCTACTTGGTCCTGTTCGCTTTTGGTTAGCCGTTGGTAAGGCAAACTGTATGTCACCCTACTTACAACGAGGCTACGTACGAGTTTTAGAGTGTCCTCCTCACGCATGCCATGGCGACGAGTGGCGACCCGCGATATCATTCTGGCCACCTGTAGCGTGGTGGTACGAAGGAGGCCAAGTGTGTGATTGACATGGCGGTTTGACTGTATCCACATACCCAATATACGAATGATGGTTTTCTCTGGGACTTGTTGGCCAGCAACAACGACTCGGAGGCGGTAGCCTGGGTCATTCTGCGCTGACGGTGGGGGCTTGTGTTTCCAAATTCAGTGATGCTACCGAGTACTTCTGATATGGAGCAATTTTTGGAGCAGCAAAATTTCCGTTTTGGAGCACTTTGGAGCAGCAAAATTTTCATCTTGGAGCACTTTGGAGCAGATAATTTTGCATCTGGGAGCACTTTGGAGCAGCGAATTTTACATCCTGGAGTGCAATACAGAAGCATACTGCATTAACATTCAAGCACCTGAGTATTATTATGGGGCTCTTGTGAAGCCTAGAAATATTTCGATTCATTGCAAATCTCATGGAAAAAATCATCTCAAGAGCATAGGCGTGCGCAAAGGGGGGGGGGGCACGTCCCCCCCCCCTAATTACCTAAGAGGGGGGGCGCAAAATCTGCCCCGTACATTGACCCTTGCAATAGCAATTATATGGACTATATAATAGCAATTATATTTTTGCCGTTGCCGTTGCCGTAATTTTCCGTATAAAGTCCAAATTAATAACATCACCACGCGCATTCTAGCCGCGGGTAAAAGCTCGCGAGCGCTGGCGACGAACGCGGCTGAAGCGGAGATTAAACTAGCCAGCCGTCTGTCTCCGCCGCACGGACAGCGCATGAGATAACATCTTCCCGCGTGCGGGCCTGCCGTCGATTGCTTATCAAACCGAGAGGAAACGCCCCGCCCGTCTTTCGTAAGGAGCATGAAGGGACGCCAGGGGAGCGGGAGGGTGGGGGGGGGGGGAATGCATCGTTCGAAGGGCGCAGTCGCTTGCGCGCGAGCTATCTCGAGGCATCAGGAGACGGCTCGTAAACTTGCTGTGCTCTCAACGCTTACTTCGCGTTTAGAGAACTCATAGCAAGAAAACGCTTCGGTTCCTGGAGGGGCCATGTTTCGTTGAGTTACGCGAGATCGGATCCAAAAGAGTTAGCTGCTAGTCTTACTTCGTTTCACAATACAATTTTTTGGTATCATATTCATTGCTTCGCTCTGAAGCGAAGCTGAGTTTTTTTTAACCGTTAGCTATTGACCCCCGAAAGCGAGGGGCGGACGTGTAACATGGCGTAGCCGCTTCACTGTGGGCCGTCAGCGACGGGCCCGCTACTGACAGCTGCGCATTTGCGGCTGCTCCGACCAGGAGATATGATTTTACTAATGAGATGACTCTTTTAAAAAAAGCAAGCAAAAAATTCGAATTGGAACCCTAGCACGTGAGCTCGAAAGGGCAGGGCCTTTTAGGGTGTATTTACCGCAGAGTGATTACAAACTCGGACGTGCTGGCGGAAGGAATTACGAAAAAGCTGTTCTGGATGAAGATCCATGGATAAAGTATATCTGAGGAAAGTGTCAACGCGTTTCCACCGTTCGCGTGCTCTTCCATAAACGCGAAGCAAGGAAAATTCGATATTGTCCCATATATCTACTGCGAGCGATCCCAGATTTCATTCCGCGATGTCCGCAAACAGAAGTGACAGGCATTTTAGCGGCACTCATGTAGTTATTACTGAACATTGATTTCCTTACGTGCCGTGCGACGCTTGAAACGAGCTATCAGCAGCGTTTCTGGAACAGACGACGTCCGTCGATGAATCGCCGTCACACTTTATCGCTACCGATAGGCCTAGACGCCACAAGCCTCTGCGGAGAGCGTGTTTTTCTGTCGAGCCGACTTGCAGAACAGAAGCTGCGTCGGCACCGTGCATGGCATCGTGGCTTACTCGGAACGCACGCGCGAGCGCTATTTATTCAGCGGAATAATTCTTGATCCATGATTGCGACTTTATTGGCAGCCCCAAGATCGAGCAGCACATGTTCTGACGCGCCGGCGATGCGATTGCCGGTGATAGACGCCCTTATACCCGAGACTTTGGCGCAGTTTGGCGCAAATTTCGTCGATATTATCAGGATGGCGCAGTAAATACAATTTGGCGCACTTTGGCGCAGTTGGCGCAGGAGTGGAATCACTGCAAATTCTTATTAGCTCAGACTTCTCTGTCGCACAGGCAAGACCACGTGCTTGTACGTATTGTTCGACGCAGGTGGCTGCCAGCTGCAGGTTGCGTTCTTTTTCTCCAAGGGATCCCCGCGTGGCCCAGATGGTGATGTCATCCGCGTACATTGCATGATAGATGCCATCGATGCGGTGGAGTTCGTGCGCCATGCCAATCATAGCTACGTTAAATAGTAGCGGCGAAATCACTGAGCCCTGCGGGGTGCCCTTGTTTGGAACCTTGATAATGCCTGATCGGATCGAGCCGAGACCGACCGTGGCGGTACGGTCCGACAGGAATGCCTGAATGTAACTGTAGGTGCGCTGTCCGCAATGAAGGGCCTCGAGGCCCTCAAGTATGGCCTGGTGGCTGACGTTATCAAAGGCGCCTTTGATGTCTAAAGCCAGAATAATGTTTTCTCCTTGCTGTGGGGTGTTATCGATGACTTCTTTTAATTGAAGCAGTACATCCTGCGTTGAAAGATGTGCCCGGAACCCATACATTGAATGCGGGAGGAGGTCATTGTCCTCAAGATAATCTTGCAGGCGGCTAGTGATGACGCGCTCGAACAGTTTACCAAGGCAAGAAGTGAGAGATATTGGTCGGAGGTTTTCGATCTGGAGTTTTTTGCCCGGCTTCGGTATCATTATCACCTCCGCGTGCTTCCATTCAGGGGGGAGAGAGCCGCTTTGCCAATGATCGTTGAAAAACGCCGTGAGTTCTTGCACGGCAGCGTCGTTGAGGTTCCTGATAAGGGAGTAGGTGATTTTGTCCGCCCCGGCAGCTGTGTTGCGGGTGCTGCTGCGAATGGCAGCATAGACTTCATCCACCGTTATTGGTCGGTCGAGAGTATCATTGGCGTGACCCCGATACGTCGCCTGAGATTGAGGTGGGTGGTAATCGCCAAAGCATTTCCGCTGTACTTGAGCAAGCAGCTCGTCGTCCGTGCCCTGAAAGGCGTGTATGAGGCGCGTGACCGACTTATTTGTCTCGTTTTTTGTACAGGTAGGGTCAATCAAAGCACGCAGAATGGGGGGATACGGAGCTGAAGCAGAGGACACGAATGACACTGCAGAGAGACAATAAAGCTACTTGATAAAAAAAAGCAAAGTTCCGTCAGAATGCGCCAAGTCACCGACGTGGTATTTAGAAGGAGGATATGTCTGTGTGTGTGTGTGTGTGTGTGTGTGTGTGTGTGTGTGTGTGTGTGTGTGTGTGTGTGGAGGGGGGGGGAGGGGGGAGGATTGAAAGGTTAAGACAACGAAATGGATATTGGATAGGCGAAAATCAAAGCACACAAAGAAAAAGAGAAAAGAACACCGGGTACCATGATATTCGGTTTGTTAGGTTACAGTAAGAATGAAGCATTGCTTGCGACGCAAACAAAGTGGCATCTTTGACACAGGCGTGGCGGGATATGTTTCGGCGTATCATTTTAACAATTAAAATGCCAACAAGTCGAAGCACAAGCCAACAGACTCTCGGTGGGTGTTACGCTGACGATGTTTTTTTGTTTGTTTGTTTCTGTTATTCGCGCTCGAAGGAAACATATACATGCAAGCTACGGCAGTCAAGGTAACGACAAAGCACAATGACCGCAGCGAGCACGTGAAACATTCGCACTACAGAAATGACACAGAATTGATTTTTTTTTACATGAACACTGTCGTAAAAGTAACAGCACATTTCTCTGAATGTTCTATACCTGCACATTAATCGGATACCCACCACAACGATCAGTCTGTGACTTCAATAAAGAACACTGCGCGTTCAATAAAGAGCACTAAATAACGGAGCTGAGGTAAAAAAACCAACCCACGGGCTTTGAGAGCAATGACGCGGAGTGGAGGTGGTGGAGATGTTCGCGTACTCGTAGGACAATGTTCACGAAGAAAGAAAGCCAGTTTAACGGCACAGGAGCTACAAAACGAAGTAACGGGGTCGAGCGTTATTGACAAAGCCGCAAAAACCACACGAAACCAGTGCTTCTCAACTCCTCCTTCCTTCCACAGTTGGTATTCGCTGACAAGTATGCATTACTCGGATAAAAGAACGCACATAATAAAAAAGAAAAAAAAAAAGCTGGAGTATTTGCCGGACAAGCCACCTGGCAAAATTTTAAGACGTACGCCTTCGCACCAATTTCCAATAACCCTACCCCTCTACAACCACGTGTTCTCCCTAAATAGCATGAACGAACATCACTCCTTACATCGTATAGCAAGGTAGTGCATAACAACGGACTATATGGCTTCTGTTCTTTACTGCAATGGCTGAAGAAACCCCGAGCAAACGGCGCTGTTCACGCATGCAGTGATCAACCACCAATCCCTGCCCTTTCCTTTCCCATGCCGTCTCCCTCGATAAAAAAAAAAAAGGAACGAAAGAGGGGGGATGGGCAGGCCAAATGCGCCTAGACATTCGGCAAACGACGGCCAGCGACACGCACTCAGATCACGTCGCGAGCGTTGGCCCCTCCGGAACACAACTGACGTTCCACAACCACCCGGCCCCCTTCCTTTTCCCGAATGGGGAAGACCGGGACGTGTAGGCGAAAGGGAACGCTGCAAGAATCACCTTCCCCCAGCAACACGCATTTTTTTTTTTCGTTCTCTCCGACGTTCGGCTTCCACGCGCAACACGCATGCCACGAGGCGCAGCCGCCGCTCCAGGCGTTCGCGTGCGACGCACCGGACATTGCAAACGACTGCAACGAGCGAAGAAAAAGAAAGAGGAGTCTGTGTGGCTTTGGAAGTCTTGCTCCTTCGCTAGCTTTGCGTGTAAGCGCTGAGGGATGCACCTTCCATGCAAAGAAGACGTAGTTCTTATCGTACCAACGTTTACGTATCGTTTCGTTTTCTTTTCGTTTACGCGAGTGTTCGGGTTTTTGGCGGGGAGAGACTCCGGCTCTCCGCGAGCTAGACACGCCCGCCGCATCACGAAGCGCGGCTGACGCGGCGACAAGCGATAACACAGACAAGAGTAGGAAGGGACGCCGACGGAAGAAACAGCACGTGACAAAGGAAGCGTTATTCCCATTTTCCTTTAAAACACGCCCACTCTCCTACACTGGCCCTCCCTTTTCTCGGGGACACCGTCACAGCCACAGGTCTGCGAAGCGTACTTTCAAATTCAGCAGAATTTTTAAACTGCACAAGGAAGAGAGGACGAAAAGAAGCACACAAGAAACGCAGAAGAAGACACTATCTGCACTTCGTGCGTGTGTCCATGTTCCAGTTTTCGTACCGTCTTTGCACAGTTCAAAAAATTTGAAGGCGAAAGCCTCAGATGCCTCACCAGACGCGAAAATTGACCGTCGGCGTCGACACGAGTGATGCAAAAAAAAAAATCATCACCTGATGACGTCCCAGATCACCAAAATTTGTGACATAAGGACGTCACATAACGTGTCACACGATGACGTGATCACATGAAATCGTCGCTAGATCAAAGGTGCGCAGATCACGGAGGCAGTGCAAAACCGCGTTATGTGCAGAAAGCTTTCGGAGGCGGGCGAGGCAGAACCAATACATTCAGTGAGAAGAAAAAGATGGCTTTCGCCTTAGAGTCGTCGTAGGCAAATGTATAACAGACTCAGCGAGTTTTTTTTTCTTTTTTTTTTCTTTTTTCGTTTTTCGCTGAGCCTACGAACCGACGAGCCCAACAACACGCCTTGCTTTGGTACTTTAGAAGTAAGTCTCACTGAGTCGTTCTCGACTACACCGCTGACGGCGCCATTCATATTGAGTCGGCCTGAAACGTCGTCTTGAATGCGAAGTACTGCCTCCGTCCCAGCACCCCCCCTGGGGGTGGAGGGAGTCGCATTTTCTCCATCGAGATCACGTGCACGCCAGGGGTAGGAGGATGACGGGAAGGGGGCGTCGTTCTAGACCCACGAATGGGGAGGATGTTCCACGCGTGACGGCAATAAAAACAAGAGCACTGCGGTGAAGAGACTCCTTCGAATGGTAGGGGGAGCGGTCGTGGAAGACCGGGGACAACTCTCCACGCCACACGCAGCGTCCAGCGGTTAAGTCTACTCACGGCGCCGAAATGCGCGTGCCGTCGTAGGCGAACTGAAAATAAAGGGGATATGACGTGCGCTTTAAACAAAGGACTGCCCGCGTTTCTTTCTTATTGTTCTTATTTCGCTTGGAAAACGTGCGCCGTATCTTCTCAAGCAGTTCGGCAAGAAGGGGAACCTAGAAGAGCAAGTTGTGTGCGCACGCGCGTATGTTCGTTTTCTTTTTTTTACAGCGACGATGCGTATGAATAGGTTCTCGCGCATCGCTTCCGCAGACACATGACGCGTAGGACAACAATTTTCGGCGAACCGACGAACTCGACTAACCCAGCGTTCTTGCCGCGCAACAAAATGGACGTGTCCGTCAAAGTAAACATAAAAATGTACGACTTCACCGGCAAGGCAGAACGACGTCAACAATATCGCCTCAATGAAAGGCCCCCTTGCAGGATTTTTCGCGTATGACGCTGTCCCCGAAATCTGCGAGTTACGAAAGCTTCGCTTAAGAGTTTTGTGAAGTGCGAAGAATGTGAGGTCCCCCAGAATGAGAGCTTGGAACGGATGAGTATACAGGTGGTTGTTCTCGATAGCATGCCGACGTCTCGTGTAGGAGAACGTCGCAAGCAAGCAGCGAAATAAAAAAAATAAAGAAAAAAACCTGATACACAAAAAAGTAAAGATAAGAAAGATGACGAAGGAGCTGTCTGGATCCGTACCAGGGCTGCGGAGTAAGCGGAACGCTAGCGACTCGACAGCCCAGCGAAGATAAGCCAAGACGAAGCGATAGAACGGCAAGATCGCTGTGTATGTAGAGACGGAAGTACTTAATATGCATGGAATTTTAGTTCACCCTCCTCCTGTGAAGATAATGGAGACGAAAGCTTGGGCATAAGAAAACGTTTAGCATAGTGAACGCACGACGAACTACCGAACAAAACTCAGGCTCGTTATGCTATAGGCACTCCAAAGAAGGCGCAAGGGAGACCATAACCTGCGAAATAAAAGTTAAACAAAGTTTTTCGCGTGTTGATTAAAATGCAAATAGGCAAGTACAGTGTATATCTATTCGTTCGTAGGCATATTATAGAGCAGGGTCGCGCGAGAGATAAGGTTTCGCGTGTCCGTTATCGTGCTCAACGTTATCGCTCATGTCTTGATGACTATAGTGGGTTTTTGTGGCGCAAGAGCAATGGGTGGCCCTTGCGCCACCCATTGCCCTTGCGCCACCCACCACCCAAGAGCGTCACGCGTTTGCACGTGGTTTTAGCGATGACCAATGATTACGATGACAGGATGTATTACGGCTGTATAGAGGCCCAAAATCACGTGCTGTGTGACAGTGTAAAAGATGTGTATAGAGCATCAAATTATGGCAGTGACAAGTGACGTGATCTATGGGTGTGGGATGAATGACGAGTTAGCATGGTATGTACAAGCGAGAGGCGGGAAATCAGCCCGAATGCCTCCTCAAGGCCTTTAAGCCCAAAGGCCGGGAGGCAGGTGCTTCCTTTGATAAGAGTCGCTCATGTCTTGAAGCAAAGGAGTTATCGTAACGGGGACACGGGCGCCAGGCTCGTGGATCGCATTAGAATAGGAGTTAGATTCCGAGAAGAAGACGTTTAGTGAAGAGAAGGAGGAGAGGTCGGCCTAGACAACGAATTTCTAGCCTGCTAATCATCACAAGGGGTAAGGGGGGAAAAAGAGAGAGAAAGAGAGAAAGATATGACGATAGGTGACTGTGGTTATAGTACGATGAATCGCTGTACACACAGTGTCCTGAGCGGGAACGTGTACTACGCGCGAAAGTCTTTATACCGTAGCACATGCTCTAAAGACGATCATCTAAACCTGTCTCATAGTGAAACCTTAATATGCCCTTTAAACTGCGTTTGGCGTTTAGAATCCAAGCCCACTTCCGCGCCAAGAGGACCGCGGCGACTCGACAGCCCAGAGTACGGAAGAAAAAAAAAGGGGGGGGGGGGCGAAATAAGTAACACGATTCATTCATTCATTCATTCATTCATTCATTCATTCATTCATTCATTCATTCATTCATTCATTCATTCATTCATTCATTGAGAAACACCCTGCTTCGCGGAAAGGCGTGTAAGGAGGCCTTCGTTATTACAGCACACTTGGTCACAAGACAATCGATCCACTCTAGTACAGTATAAGAACAAAAAAATAATTAGCATGAAGGTTCGTTCTAATCTGGTATTCTTGAATTTTAAGGTAATGATGGCATCTATAGAAATCATGTTGATTTTTCTTTTTTTTTCTGACTAACCCCATTTGCGATCTAAACTCTCATGTCGGCCTTCAGATAGAAAGTGATAACGAAAGAGAGAGAGAGAGGGGGGGGGGGGTATTGGAATTTGTGCCGGGGGCCGCAGGTTGCCGACCCCTGTTTTAGACAGATAATGCGGTGGTTTAAGGTTAGTGCCTTTATTAATGCCAGTCTTTTTATGATATATCTTAAATAACAATTTAAACTTTCTTCTGCGAGAGGAGAACGCATTCCATCCAAGCTCGCTTTTCATTTCAGCACAGCTGTCCCCTCACTTATACCGCCTCAGAAAGAACCTTGCCGCTCTCTTCTGTATTTTCTCGATCGGGTCAATGAGGGCCTTTTGGCGTGGGTCCCAAGCAACACACGCATATTCCAAAATCGGGCGGACAAACGAATTATAAGCAGTATTTTTTAGGGCAGCAGGTGAGGATCCTTTATGTGTTAACCTAAGACGAATCGAAGGGGAAAGCTACGCTCTTCTTCTTTCTTTTCTTTTTCTTCGCAATCGACTGTATTGATACAATCACACCAGAATACTCATAGAGTTAAACCCTGAATAATGAGACGAGACCAATGGCCAGAAGCGCCGAAAAGAAGTAGTCACATAAGTTAACCCCAGGAAAGAAACCATTAAACGTCAATAATACAGAGCAGATGCGAAAAATTGATGAAACGGCGACGACGCACGGTTTGCTTGTAAACAGGTTTATCTGTAAACAGGTCTATTTGTAAACGGTATAGCAAACATCGTAAGAAAGCACGGACGTCCTGTCAGGACCCTCGCGCCGCACACGTAGAATTACAGCACGAGTTGGAGATAAAGAATGAGATCCGGTCGAGACAAAACGAAACAAACAAACAAACAAACAAACAGCTTAGCAAGCGCATCATCCAAACCTTTCGAAAACACTAAAGGGAAACTAACTCCAAATAAACGGATACACAAACACCATCCTCTTACACCAGAAATGAAAGTATAAGTCCAAACAAACAAACAAAACAAAACAAACAACAAACAAACAAACAAACAAACAAACAAACGGATACCCAGAAACCACATCCTAGCTCTTACGACCGAGGAGCTCGCACAAGCAATAATAGTAAGTGTAGACGTCATTCAAAAGGCACACGCGCTTGCCACGCCGCCTGCATACCGAAAAACGCCGGGGCGAATCCCGACGGCAAGCATGGTCGAGAGTCAAGAGGGAACAACCGAGAAAAGAAGCAAGAAGGAATAAAAAAAAAAAAAAACGGAAGAAGGAGACTTCGCATCTCCGAAAACCGCGTGCGCCTCGCAACCGTACGTAATAAGCCAGCGCGCGCGGGAACGGGAAAGCGCTTCAGTGCCGTGCCATCCTCTCTACGAGAACAGTCAGGACGACAAAAGAGAGGAAAAAACACAATGACGGAGAGGAACAGTCAGTCACAACAAAATGATAAAAAAGCGGGAAGTAGTACGGAAGCGGCGAATGTATAAGGGCGTCCCGGAGCCCGGAAGTGGAGTCGAGACGCGCTCAGACATTTCCTACGCCGCGAACGCTAACAAGGCGAGCGCTAATAATCTCTCGAGGAAGAGGCGACGGCTGGCTGGCAGGGGGAAAAAAAAAGGAGAAAAAAAGAGGGAAACGTTCGCGGGAGATGGGGGAGGAGGAGGACGCGACAACCGTCTTGTCCCCAAAAACTCCTCCGCTCCTCCTCGCCCACTTATAAACCGCGCGCCGCCGCGGACGGATCAATTCGGGAAGAACCGAGGGAAATCAGGGAAGGTAAAGATTGGGACGAAAAAAAGGGAAGATAGAGACAGTGCTCGAAACAGACTAAAGCGGCGGCGATAAAAACAGGGACGTATGCCGACTCCTTTTTTCTCTTTCGCTGCGCCATCCCCTTTTTTAGGGAATACGAGGAACATCTTGACTCGTACGCGCGCTCGCGGGCTTACGAAGAAATAGCTTGAGAGAAACACGAGGACGTCGCGGGGGAAGACGGGAAGGGACCGTCGTTTCAGGGAAATGCGAGTCAAGTGTGTCCCTTTTTAGCCTACGGGATGTATGGACACAGTCTTTCAGCATGCTCCGTCCGAGACCACTCTACCGAGGAATAAAACACCGCACCTAGACGCGCGGTACGGTTGGACAGCCGAGGCAGCCAGAGAAACAAACGGGAGAGGCAGGGGGGGAAAGGGGAACGCGGTAGGTACGAAACTCTCTATGCCTTCAGCGTTCGAAGAAAATGCAACAACACGAAATAAGGAAGGAGTAGGGGACTGTATGAATAGAAATTATAAAGCATAACAGTAACTGTTGGGCTTTAACGTGCCAAAACCACGATATGATTGTGACAGACGCCGTAATGGATGGCTCTGGAAATTCCCACCACTCGGGGTTTTTCAAAAGTGTGCCTAAATCTAAAGCACACGGGCGTCTAGCAATTCGCCTCCACCGAACGGCCGCCACGGCCGGGATTTGAACCCGCGACCTTCGGGTCAGCAGTCGAGCACCATAACCACTAGGCCACCGCGGCGGGTATGGGTGCAAAAGGAACAAGTCGGAGGTCAATGCTCGTCGTAAGAATGACCGCCTAGTACAAGAAGTAGGTTTCTCAGAAGGTAAAAAAGAAATAGAAAAGAAAAAGGGCGGCAACGAAAGTTCAGCCATAACCAAGTCTGGTTGTATGTGCACGCGAGACTTTCAATGGACTATATTTTTGGGTGATATATATGTTGGGTGATGTGAATGATTTGGTGATGTGAGGAAGATAAAATGGTTCAAAGTCTGGCGTCCTATCCTGTCTTCTCTTTTTTTTTCCTTGCTTGTATCAGTTACGCCACAAAATTTTTATAAAGATATATGGTTACGGCTAGAACAGCGGATATCAAGCAATGTCCAAGAGTTACCATTACTTCGAGAACACTGCAGGTCTATTTTTGCCATTGTAAACCAAAACCTGTACGCCAACCTCAGAACTGATTTAGTCACATTATCGAACATTAACAGTATCCGGGGTTTTACGCGTCAAAGCCATGATATCGTTATGAGGCATGCCTTAGTGGAGGGCTCCGGAAATTTCGACCATCTGGTGTTCTTTGACGTGCCATTAACCAACGATAGCAGCAGGCATTCGCAATCACGTATAATCACATTTAGCCACAGCTAAACGATATTACACCTTACGTTGCCGACGGTGATCAGTGCATGTTGCAAAAGAGCGAATGCGGTAGTCCGAAACAACGCCATTCACAAATTGCAAGGGAGGAGCACGCGACGCTATACCCTCGCGGCAAAAAAATAAATAAAATAAAAAATAAAATAAATAACGCTGGAGACAGGAAAGTCCATTTGCGTTCGGCACTCGAAGTACAACTCTTCGCACGGGCAGTGGCGCGAAATAAAGATATGAAACGAAATAGTCGTACAACAACGCTTGTCCCGAGAATGATTCCCGGGAATAAAAAGTAGGCTTTCCAGAAGATAACGAAGACGACAAGAAGGAAGGAAAAAAAAAAGTCCCGCGGAGGCGGTTTACTGGAAATGAGGGTAGAGCGCGTTCGTCGAGTTTGGGCGAGACGAACGCGGGCGGTACCGGAACGAATGTCAATGTAGTGCATAAACAGGAAGGCGACTACGACGACGCAGATCAGGAAGGAGAAGAAAAAACAAAAACAAGAATACGCGCGGAAGACCGGGTCCCTTTCTTTTCTTTCTTTTTTTTTTTCTTTCCCGGAACTAGTTGGGTAGGAGGCAAGACAAGGGGACGGTACAGAATGCCAAAAGTGTGGTTGTGGAGGAAGATCCGTCCATCGTATTCGGATGCTCCATCCTGCGAAGCGGTCTCGCCTACTCAGCATAGCAAAGCAGCGGTGAAGCCACGGCAAAACACTTCAACGAAGCGTGTTCCACGCCATGGCTTACATTTCACGATGGTTTCAAGTGCTAAGAAGGAAAGGAACAGCACGAAAGTGAAGGTACGCGGTAGAAATGCCATAATCATAACTGTGTTGGGGTTTAATAACGTCCCAAAACCACGATACGATATGAGGGGGACGCCGCAGTGAAGAGCTCCGGCAAATTCGAACATCTGGAGTTCTTTAACGCACACCCAAATCTAGGTACCCGGGCCTCTAGCATTTCGCCTCCATCGAAATGGGACCGCCGCGGCCAGGATTCGACCCCGCAACCTTCGGGTCAGAAGCGAGCAGCATAACCACTAGACCACCGTGGCGGGTGCGACGGAAATCGTAACAGCTATCAGGTTAGCTACCCGACACCGGGAGAAAGGGAATAGATGAGAGAGAGAGAGAGAGACAATGAAATCGTACAAAACTGCATCGCTCAGTTAAAGGCGTTCACAGGGGCAAGTAGTCCTCTCGAAGGACGAAAGAAGAAATAAAGGACCAAATAAAAGCGAAACGACAGAGGGCCAAAAGAACATAGAGCATTGAAGTGAAGAACGGTCACATACGTGGCTGTTTCCGAAATAACAATCTGACAATTTTACACAATATATTTACGGGTACGGGCGATACGAACGCGTTACGCGGTACTGCAGCTCGTTTCGATATGTACCAATTAAGTCCACCGC
Source organism: Rhipicephalus sanguineus (assembly GCF_013339695.2). NCBI lineage: Eukaryota > Metazoa > Arthropoda > Arachnida > Ixodida > Ixodidae > Rhipicephalus > Rhipicephalus sanguineus. The sequence continues at coordinate 63,503,231 of NC_051183.1, forward strand.
CTCCGCACGTGTCTTGTAGCTTCTGACAGCGCATCCGCACACAAAACTTTCCGCATTCAAGCATACACCAGTCGCGGGGAAGTGCGCGCGCTATGAGCAAGGCCCGATCGAGGCTACATAAACGAAACGGACGCACATGCTTCGTGAGAATCGCGGGACCCGCAATCCCCGATCGGCCGATTAGGGTGGCCGAGGATCTCCGCGACTGT
>NC_051183.1:63503539-63563538 GCF_013339695.2 Rhipicephalus sanguineus
GGGTCGGGCTTCATGTGGTGCTCAAGGATCACTTAATTCTGAACGGTAGTGCAAAGAAGCACACGGGCGGCGACAGATCCATACGGGACACAGCGCGTCTGTCAGTCTGTCCTTTTGAACTTCAAGGATCCCGTTCACTAGTGTCGGCAGTGCTTCCTCCCACGGTTGCGTGTATTGCGTGTACGAGCCTCGTACGGCGCTGGGAAGGTGTGCGCGGCGAGCGTAAACACCGTTCGGGCAATGAGCTAAAGAGCGCGGTTAGCGATTACGGGAGGGGAGGGGGAAGCCCCGAACTACGGGCGACTACGCTGCCAGGTTCCGTAAACAATGTAAGGGACATCACTGAGCAAAACAGAGGGGGTGGGGGGGGAGGATCACGGCTGTGGAAATGCACTGCAAGGCGGCTTCGGGGATTTACTCGTTCTTCTGGTCGCCGCTTCGGGGTGGAGTGCCGTCCCCTGAGGACCCTTGCCGCGGATTTTCGTATTGGCGCGTCGCGCGGCATCGCTGCATGTCGCTGCTAACCTCGCCTGATTTTTGGCGGAGCAGGTAATTTTCTGCGCTCCCGGCTCGCTCCTTCGTCGCGGTTTTATCTCTGTCACTCTGTCTTCTGCGTGAGCGTGAACAGTGTCGTTGTTCAAGGCAGGGCCGCGGCGTGGTCGCGGTTGAAGACGGGAGGATGTATGCGTGGTCGGGTGGCGGGGGGGAGCAGCGGCCACTGCTGAGGATGCGTGTGTCGTCCAGGTTGCTAAACGGCCACTCCCGTGTCACGGCGGTGCGTTGGACTCGTCCTTCGCGTGTGGTAACGGGGCGCGGCTCCGTTGAGGGCCCCTACGTTCATGAGAACTTCCTGTTCCTCGCTGCTGTGGTGCGGCACCGGTGACGAGATGGAAGACTGGTTGGCTGGCTGGAATCCGATAGACTGATAGCCTGATGTCGCCCTGAGAACTTGCGCTGGCCAAATCCTCTGTTCGTTCGCGCTGGTGGCCTTGGGGCGCTGACCTTGACGTCGCGCATGTATACGTTTGTGCATGTATACGATGAGGAATTCGATGAGTAATATATCGAACTACGTGCAACTTTCGTGATATAAAAAAAATAGGTATGCCATAAGTTGGCACGCTCTACAACTTTGTAATATAAACACGTGCACTCAAGACAAAAGTTAAAGTGTTAACTAACGAGGTTTTGTCAGTCAATCGCCACAGTGTCATTTCACTGCGGCAAAGTATTCCCGTCTTGACGTACAGTTCGTGTGTGAAAAACGATAGGCGCCTTACAGTGAAAGGTTTTTTTTAAATAAAAATCTTTGTTGTCTACAAAAAACAGTGATATATATATTCGTACCATGGAAATGGTTGCATTAATTAATGATTTTGTGTACCTGCAATGTGTGCTGTCCTCGTCGAGTGATCACGCAACTTCGACGCTCTACAAAACTCTCATTACAGGGAGAAAAAGTACGAAGTGAATTTCAAAACACGTAATCAAAATTATTACAAAACCCTCTATCTAGAATGCTCTACGAGCCCTCCACTCAACACCACCCCCCACCCGCACCCGCTATTGATAGGCTAGATAGGCTGCCGAATGCGAGTATGAATGTTGCATTATTGTTGTTGCTCCGGTGCGACTGGCGAACAGACGCTAATCGCGGGAGCCTGCAAAATCATTTTGCGCAATGAATTCCTACTTGCTCATCTGCCTCAACTTGCCGTTACTATACAGCGCAGTATTAAACGAATTGTAAAATATTATTACTGTCTGCTGTAATCTTCGTTATTTCTGAAAATTATATAGATGGTCGATTCCACGAAAGATCGAAAAAGGGTGTATATTTGATGTTTCCGATTTTCCTGATAATTTTGTATGTTGTGCACATATGACTGCACAGCACGAAATCGCAGTTCGTTTTCAATAAAAAATTTTTTCAACACAGGAAAATTCGACAAGTGTCGCCGGTTGACGACGACCATTTTACGAAGAGTGCGTTTTCGTAAATTCGCAATCATGCTGGCAGCCCACTGAAGCTATATATTACAAATATCTTTCATTTTGGCGGAAGTAGAAGTAAAGAGGAAATAGCTCTTATCATTTCATAGAATTCTGAGTAAATTATGTATTTTTAAAAATTCACGAAAAACGCTGCGTTTTTGAAAATCAGTCAAATTTGGGACGCTATGGCTACTTCTGTGAACACCTTAGCTTGTTCATATTTGCAGTATGAATAGGCCTTTATGTGAATAATGAACCTCTGCATTTGTATTTCTCTAATAATTTTCAAAGTAGTAAATTTTCATGCTCGAAACACCAAAAAGAGGAAAAGTGCTCTCCATTCAAAAATCTATAATAAAAAAACCCAATCTCAATTTGGTTCAAAGTCCCCCCAAAATGTTCTCAAAGGACTGCAGAATGATATTATGAAAAACATGTTGCATCATTTTTATTACAACAAAAGCAGAAATATCAAACATTGTGTTTCCAGAGCGTGGTGGCTACTGCGCAAAGGACATCTCTAGTAACAAGAAAATACAGTAACACGTCTTTTTTCTTTTCTGAGCTTCGCTAAACAAACAGTAATGATCTATGGTCGGAAATTGGGAACTGTTTTGTAAAGAAAAGACCGTTCCAACTAAATGCATTCGCATGGTTTGCGACTTCACGCCAGTGTTAGACATCCCTCAGTCCACAGTATGCACTTTCAGTTGTAGCCTCCTTTACTTTCATCTATTTCAGTTGAGTATAACTCATATCTTGAGTGCTAAAGAACGCATTCCCTCCATGCGTCTCTTATGATGATGTGCTGTGCCAGAATTGAGAGATTGGTATAAAAGGCAAGGTCTCTTCATGAATGGAAATGAATTTCTGGAGAGCGGTCGCCAAGAGGTGTGGTTTTTGTTGGCCCAAATGTGTACGTTGTCAAACCTATGTGATCAATGCAGAGTTTAAAAGAATCGATTACGTGAAGATTGGTGGCAGCAGTTCTGGCCACGGACAAAACACGTTTTGTTTGCATTGCATCTGCTTTGTTTTGCATATCCTTCTTCTCTTGAAGGAGTGCGGCAGATCTGGTTTCCCTCTTGAATTGAGCGCGCATCCTGCTTCATGACCCTCCGCAAAAGTGTCTCGATCCGATATCTTCTACCGTAACGAAAATTCTGCTGCAGCGGAATTTTCTTTTTGTGCAACTTAGGCAGTCCGTACAAAATCTCGGCCATGGCTATAACCCCTACCCATAGCCACCTTCAGAGCGTAGGATAGTGATCGCATCAAAGGGAAGCACAATTGGATGCTTAACTTCTATCTCAGTGGTGTTTGGCTGACTGGCACAGCCGTACTCGTTGCTGTCGTCTGCTCAGGCGGGCGTTCCATCGCGCCGCCCTTTGCACCTGTCCGCCTAACGCATGCTACTTTGTTTACACGAAGGCGTGTAGAGCGGGCCATTCGATCCGCCACATGATCCGCACGGTGCGGATCAAGAGACCGGGGGGCAGAGCGACGAGCGGTGAAAAATGTATCGTGTAACCAACGCAATCGACACCCCAGCTTTTTCTCGTGCATAGCGACAATGCCTGGCAAACAATGTGTGGTTGCTGTGCATAGGTTGCACTGCGGTACTCGCCGTCACCACTGCCGCCATTTGCGATTTCTCACATTCTTACAATGCATGATCGGACTCAGCTACACATATTTCCCGTTTAGCTTCGTTACTTTTATATAAGCGCATTTACTAAAAAAAAATTATCCAGGAGAATGACAATGTCCGTGCTGCCCGTCGACGAGGAATGTAAGTGGTGTCGCAAATGCATTTAATTGGAAACGATCTTTTTTTTTCTTTACAAAACAGTTCCCACTTTCCCACAAAAGATCATTACTGCTGTTTAGCGAAGCTTAGAGAAGAAAAACACGTGTTACTGTATTTTCTCACTACTAGAGATGTCCTTTACGCAGTGGCCACCACGCTCTGGAAACACAATGTTTGACATTTTTCTGCTTTTGTTCTAATAAAAATGATGCAACATGTTTTTCATAATATCATTCTGCAGTCCTTTGAGAATATTTTGGGGGACTTTGACAAAATTGAGATTGGGTTTTTTTTATTATAGATTTTGAATGGAGGAGCACTTTTCTCTTTTTGGTGTTTCGAGCATGAAAATTTACTACTTTGAAAATTATTAGAGAAATACAAATGCAGAGGTTCATTATTCACATAAAGGCCTATTCATACTGCAAATATGAACAAGCTAAGATGTTCACAGAAGTAACCATAGCGTCCCAAATTTGACTGATTTTCAAAAAACGCAGCGTTTTTCGTGAATTTTTAAAAATACTAATTTACTCAGAATTCTATGAAATGATAAGAGCTATTTCCTCTTTACTTCTACTTCCGCCAAAATGAAAGATATTTGTAATATATAGCTCAGTGGCTGCCAGCATGATTGCGAATTACGAAACGCACTCTTCGTAAATGGTCGTCGTCAACCGGCGACACTTGTCGAATTTTCCTGTGTTGAAAAAAATTTTTATTTGAAAACGAACTGCGATTTCGTGCTGTGCAATCATATGTGCACAACATACAAAATTATCAGGAAAATCGGAAACATCAAATATACACCCTTTTTCGAGCTTTCGTGGAATCGACCAGATTTTAATTTATAAGTGCGATAACATGGAGAATGCAGGACGGCGGCGCTACGGTCGCTTCCAATTTTCGCAATCACTGGCTCGGGTGCGTGGAGTGGGCCGCTCGCCAGTTGACGTTCGCTCTTCGGCGTGCACCGACGCGACTGGCGCGTTTCTGGTATGTTGTCGACCGGTTGATTGTTTATGGTCCGATCTGGTAGGAACTTGCTGCTCAGACGATCCAAACGCATATCCCGGAGATCGGTGGATTATTGACCGTGGCGTTGTCGCCTGTTCGTATGCGAAGAATCAGAAGACGCGCCACGCGCGGTTACGTTTTGCTGCGCCACGTGAAGGGTCAGGTATTTTCTCGTTGCTATAAGACGCGCCGAGCGCGTTCCTATGCACTCGGGTGCGACTCAACGTGGTGTTATCGCGGTGTGCTTGATAGAAGAGTTCGGACGCATCAATCGTTCTTTATCGGGATGCGCGGTGGTTGTGTGTTGTGTCATTGCGCTATGCCCGCCACTCCGAAGAGCTGAGGAGCTCGGAGCGCGTTCCCATACATTTCGAGCTGCGGTTGAACGTGGGTGGTGCCAGTTGCTGTTTTGTCTTGGATGAGTGCGAACGCGGTATGCGTGTTATGTTATCGCACATTTTCGCACTTTTGCACGTGATGTGATCGCAATTTTCTCGCTCTTCGAGATTGCAGATGCGCTAAGTGCGTTTCCCGTATTCTTCCGAACTCTTAGTATTGGTGTGGTCACCACACCAAGCTGGCTGTTGAAGCAGTTGAGACGCGCGAATCGTGCTTCTCGTAGATCAGCAGGATGCTTGCTCAGTGGTTTATCAGCAGAGGCGTAGCTGTGTCGTAGAACAGCTTGCCACGCAGACGGCCTGGGTTCGATTCTCACTGGGACAGAACATTTTTATTATTTTTTATTTACAGCTTTTTCGATTTTTCGGTCACGGACAAGATGATGATTTTTCGCTCACAAAACGGTGCAGACACCGACGCCGACGGCGGAATTTCTGCGATACGAGCTCTTTAACGCTGTCGCGTTAAAAAGTTGAGGTGGCCCTAATCCTTGACATAGGTTTCTGGTGGTGGCACTCTCACGTGGGCGTTTGTGTGCAGTGGTCAATTTGTAGCGGAGAGGCAGAGGAAGAACGACGCTGCTACATTGACGTACAAAAACCAACTGATTTATTTTGTTGCCCAAGCAATCGCCCTGCACGCGCCTCCGCTGACCTCGTCGTCGTCGGTGCCTGGGCACGCCAGCACGCGAGAGGGCCCCCCCCCCCGCCATATAGACGGAATCTTGGTCAGACCAATGTACATGCTTTTTCTTTGATGTAGATGGCTTCATGAAAGTGGAAGAGTCAAGAGTAGAAACAGGAAAGATGGTATAATTCGCGGAGGTGTGCACATAAGCGGGCTTGAGCCTGTCGATGGACAGTTTCTCTTCTCTGACGCCCACACGAATTGTGAAATACTGTCTTGTCGCTCGATCACCAAGTGCGGTCCAGTGTACGGTGGTTGTAGCGATTTGCGAACTGCGTCTGTTCGAAGAAAAACATGAGTGGCGGTTTGTAAATCCTTGAAGAGCAACGGCTTGTGTGTCGACCTATGCCGCGGCGCCACTGGACGAATTGCCTTGAAAACATCTTGCAAGCGCTTCAGATAAGAGGGGTATCCAGCTTGTTTTCCTGAGAAGGCTGTTGGCAGATGAACTCAGCAGGCACCGTAGTGAAGTGCCGTAGCCTAACTGCGCTGCAGCACATTGAAGGTCTTCTTTAAATGTACTTTGTATACCAAGAAGTATCAGAGGCAAAGCCTCAATCCAGTGTTCAGTGTCACCATGAGCCATTAGCGCTGCTTTCAGTTGCCTGTTAAATCGCTCAACCAGGCCATTTGCTTGAGGATGATACGCTGTTATACGCTGATGGTGCATTCCCAAAAGCCGTGAGTGGTGGTGGAAGAACGCACATTAAAATTGTCTACCTCGGTCGGTAACCACTTCTTCTGGAACTTCAAATCGCGATCCCCAGGTGTTAACGAAAGCGTTGGCTATGGTTTCGGCTGTAATATCGCTGATTGGTGCTGATTTTGGCCACCTGGTGAACCTGTCGACGATTGTAATAAGGTAACGATATGCTTTAGAAGAAGGAAGAGGTCCGACGATGTCTATGTGTACCTTGAGGTATTTTTCAAAATGATTTCTGGTATGTCGTTGTATTTGCATCGCTGACAAGGCAGACATGCTCGAGCCCAATTTCTCGGATCAGTGTTCATTGCAGGCCACACGTAACGTTCACTGACGAGTTTCTGCGTTGCTTTAATACGAGGATGGGAAAAAGAATGAAAATGATCGAATATTCTTCGCCTTAGAGTGAGCGGTACAAAAGGCCTTGGCGAGCCAGTCGACATGTCGCAAGCCAGGGTAGGGGTAGTGCCTGGTAGAGGTAAATTTTCGAACTGCAAGCTCGTCGATGTACGTATGCTCTGAAGTTCTTCATCCTCCAACTGCGCTGATGCCAGCTGCTCGTCTGTCACCTGTGCATGTTTATTCCTTCGACTCGACTCAGTGCATCGGCCGGAATATTAATCGCGCCCTTGACGTGCTCAACCTGTATTCAGAACTCAGCAAAGTAAGCCAACTGCCTGGTCTCTCTAGGCGAGTAGTTCGTTCCTCCCGAGTTTAGCGCCCAAGTCAGTGGCTTATGGCCGGTGAACAAGGGAAACGACGCCCTTCGAGAAAATAGCGAAAATGCTTCACGGCGAGGTAACTTGCAAGAAGTTCGCGGCCAAAAACACTGTAGCGCGTCTCGGGTCCGGACAGCTTCTTCGAGAAAAATCCGAGAGGTTTCCAATAGCCGTTAATGAACTGCTGAAGAACTCCTCCAACTGCGACACCAGAAGCATCCAATAAGGCTGCTGGGGGGTATCGTGCTTTGGATGTGTTAAGAGTGTTACTTCAGCCAGTTTGTCCTTTGTGTCAGAAAAAGATTGTTCTTTGGCGTCCGTCCAGGCTGGTGTTGCTGCGGCTGATTTCGCGTGAACCAGCAGGTCTTCGAGTGGTTTAAAGCAGCGATGAAACGCCTGTAGAAATTTACCATACCGAGAAAACGTCGGACCTGTCTGATTGAGTTTCGACGAGGGTAATTTATAATAGCTTGAACCTTGGCCGGAAGGGGCTCGATGCCGTCACTGTTTACAATATGTCCAAGAACTCCAGGGATGTCACGCCGAATTGGCACTTCGCCGAATTAATCACAAGACCATGCTCCTGAAGTCGATTAAAAAGCAAACGGAGGTTTTTGTAATGAATTTCTTTTGACGAGCTAGCTACCAGGATGTCATCAATGTAAGCGAATACAAATGGTAACCCACGGACGACTACGTCAATAAACCGTTGGAATGTCTGCGCAGCATTCTTGAGGCCAAATGGCATTCCGAGAAATTCAAACAATCCAAAGGGAGTTGTAATGGCGGTTTTGGGAATATCTTCCGGAGCGATGGGAATCTGATATGTTTTTGCCAGATCAATCTTGGAAAATATTGTCGCTCCGTGAAGACTGGCCGTAAAATTCTGAGTGTTTGGCAGGGGGTATCTATCAGGAATTGTGGCTGCGTTCAGAGCACGATAGTCTCCACATGGACGCCAATCACCGCTTTTCTTAGTGTCAAGAATGACAAGGTCAGGAAAAGAAGAAGAGGAAGAAGGTATTTGGAACGAATAATTTCAAGGCTGCAGCGAAAGAGAAAAAGGAAGAAGAGAAAAAGAGCGCGCGGGGGGTGGCGAGATTGGAACAAGGGAGCGCGCGCAAGAAAGAAGGAGAGAGCCAGGACACAGCGTTCGAGAGGCCGACAGCTGCGGAAGTTCTGGCTGAGTCTTGCCCCAGGTTACCGCCCGAGCACCGGACTCGGCGAGCAGTGCCAGGAACTACCGCTTACCCTGGGCTGCAGGCTACCGCCTGAGCACCTGCCTCGGCGAGCAGCTTACGGAATTGCAGCTGGCCTTGGGCTGCAGTTTCCCGCCCGAGCACCGTCCTCGGCGAGCAGTCTCGGAACTACCGCTGACCCTGGGCTGCAGTGTATCCCGCCCGAGCACCTGCCTCAGCGAGGAACTACCAGAACAACGGCTGCAGGGGTTCCTTCAATCTTTTCGCCACCGTGGAGCATGGATACGGCGTGTCGGCATCCAGCTTGAGAGGTACTCGCAACGGACAGGAGGTCACGCCGGAACCGTAAGCGCGACAACTAGCGAGACGCGAGCGGGAGCGGACGTCGAAACGCGAGACATTTAGACATTTCATTTTCTTTGTTTCTTCAAGTGTGTGTGTTTTTGTTGTGGTTTTGTCTTGTAATTTTCCGGGAATGAAATGCGAGTTTTTGTTTGATACCGTCGGCCTCCGTGATTCATTTCGCACAGCCCGACGAGCGAACCAGGCACCAGCATACTTTCGTGACACTTAGGTACCATATGTAGAGGTGACGAGCATATACTGCATGAAGGACGAGCAATTCCAATCTCCAGCATATGTTCGAATTCGTTTTTGGCTCTGGTTAATTTCTGTGGTGCTAGGCGTCGAGGTGATGCATGGCATGGTGGGCCTCGATGATAATGTATGTTCGACGTTATGGCATCATGTTTAGTCCAGTCAGGTGCAATGGTAAGGGATCGAAACTCGTCCAGTAATGCGGCGTAGGGCTCTGGAACAACGTGCCGTATCGTGAAAGCGAATGACTCGATGGAGGAAACCACGCCCGAAACTTTTGATCCAGTAGTGGAATCTAGTATCTGTTTCTTTGCCATGTCGACTAGGAGCCGTATGCAAGGAAATCGGCACCGAGTATTGCATGACTGACAGAAGAGACTAGAAAAATCCACCTGAATGTTCTTCTAAGTCCAATATTAACCCATTAAGGCCCAAGAAAAAACTATTCGTTGAATTTAATTGAAATTTGGCGCACTTATCTACTACAGTAGACACAACATCTGGCAATTTTCATAGAGTTACATCTATTCCTTCAGAAGTTATGATACTGTACTTTAAAAGTACGCTGGGCTCTTGCGATAGCAATGCAAGCTGGCTCGGCACAAGAATAGCAAGCAGGTTGGCCCTTGCGATACTAACACCAAACTTGTTTTGGCACATGCAATTGTCGAAGCAGGGACTCACCATGCAAAGCGTTGCACCATAGTTTTCGAAGCATCGTTTCTATTTATTGCAGACAGTGAAATCTTCAACAGTTTTTCAATCTTCTTGAAAATGCCCATATGGATGAGGCACTGGCAGGCACAGTGCACACGGAAGACCTCTTATAGTTCTATTGTGTACACGGCACAGGTAGTGTCTTGCAAGTATGCAGGTGAATGACAGCAGTCGACGCATAGAGGGTCTGCTAACCTCCAGCAGGTTGAGAGATCCTCTATGCATTCAGTACAGCAATGTTGATGATCTGTGTAAATACGGCCTTCCATCACTTTTTCCCACGAATGAAAACTCTGTAGTTATACGCAGCTTGATTGAGGAGGTAATCTCTCCTGGCCAATATTTGTCTGCTGCTGACGATGTTTCGTGATGGCACTACGTTTTTTTTGAGTTGATGATCATCTGCTTACAGAGCGTAGTGGCTCGACTGTGTCATAGTTCCTCGCCATAGCACTATGCTATTGTCTTTGCCATTTACGAAAGAAACTCGTTTCTCGGATCAAAACAGAAGCAGTCTTCCCGATTTCTTTCGTTCCATCAGGCGGAAGGCATTCATTCGCACAGCCGCCTTCCCCCTCCTCCTCAGCTCCACCCCCGGTTCCGGTATGACAATTACTTCACCAAGAGGCTCTCGTATATCTCTGCCGGCATCTCTTGCAGTCTCCCGAGTCTCAAATGACCGTAAAACAGCATTCTTCCGAAGAAAAACCTGGTTCGATCTCTGAGGCAACCTACAACGCAATGCACATGTAAGCTCTCACAAAGGCCCAGTGTACTACGAAAAGTACACCAACATTTGATTAGCCCTCAGAGCAAAACTGTGCACTACAGCTGATTCTTGCGCTTCGCCGCGATTATATTGTTCTTTCTGAAGCACAATCAATCTGTTTTTCAATGTGTACAATGTGAAACCTTAAATTAATTGAGAAAACGTAGTAGTCGTCACATGCGTTCGACGGGCGTTCGTTTCCACAAGTTTAACAACTCGTAGCAGAGAAAAATTGACCTCAGTCAATATGTTTGATTAGGAGTGTCTTGCTGCAACCTTTAGCGTCAAAATGCTAATCAGAAAAATTTGAATATTGGATAGTGTATTTTATATTCCAGAAAAAATGAAGTGTACTTTGTAAAGTACGCTGGGCGCTAATGGGTTAAGTGTGACGGCTCTGTGGAATATACGTCTATTTTACCGCCGTTCACAGCTTGTAAGTGCATGACTGGCCCACAGTTTTTGTCTATGCTACGAGCGGGTAGTACGCTCACCTCTGCTCCTGTGTCTACGAGAAACCGAAGTCCGCAGATGGAGTGTTGAACAAAAAACAGGCGACTGGAGACAGGCGGGAGTTACTCGTCGCCGTTAGTGGTTCCCGATGCGGTTTCCCGTCCAGCCGCATAATCGTGTGCAACGACGCGCAGATTCTCCAAAACGTCGGTGGTACCAGCAGGGCGGCGGGGACTTTGAAGAATGGCTCGCTGGAGACGGCGAATTAGGTCAAGATCGGCTGAAGCGTTGTTCATGCCTGAAGTGTCCCACTGAAGCGTCGCCAGCCGTTGTGCTGTGGTGAGGTGAGCCGCTGAATGTCGGCGCGAATGACATTAGTAATATCATCTTGCCTTGACGAGGAAGTATTCGGGGTTGACTACTGACTGGCAGGCAACGTCGCTGCAAGCGTGGTTGATGTGCGACTCTCGGAACTTGTATCAGGTGCGGGTAGCTGAGAAGGCGCTATTTCATATACCTTGTCGGTGAGGGCGGCCAAAGAGGACAGGTTCAGCTCCGACGCTGTTATCAAAACCATCTGAACCATAGGTAGCAAACGCTGAATGAACAGTTCTTTTAGTAGCACGTCGTCAAAAGATGAGGCTGGAACACCGAGATGGGCTTGCATCTGCCTGAGAAGCTGTGGTGGACGGCGATCTCCGAGCTCGGTTGGTGACAGGAGCGTTTGCAACCGCTTTCGCTCTGAAATTGCCGTGCGCTCAAGGATTGCCTTCTTCAACGTGTCATAGGGCGTATGACTTAGTGGCGCCGATAGGATGTCGCACAACTCGAGTGCAAGATCGTGGGGCAAAGCACCAAGTAAGTGGCCATACTTCGCTTGCTGTGAGGTAACATTATATACCTGAAATCGGGCCTCTACTTGCGCGAACCAAATGTCTGGTGCTCCGGCCAAAACTGAGGCAGTCGCACTGCGTAGTGGCCCATTGACGGTAGCGTGGACTCGGTTGAGTCGGTGTTCGGTAGCAACCCGGTGGAAACTTTTGGAACGTTGCGTTCCATGGTCCGTAGTCACCCCTGTAGCGGAGAGGCAGAAGAACGATGCTGCTACGTTGACGTACAAAAACCAATTATTTATTTTGATGCCCAAGCGCTCGCCTTGCACGCGCCTCCGCTGACCTCGTCGTCGTCGGTGCCTCGGTACGCCAGCACGCGACAAATTATTTTTGGATAACTTCGTGTTAACTTTGTGTTTGCCGATGTGTATCTCATAGGCCACATAGAAGGAACCACGTAGTTCAGACCTGCTCCGCCAGCTGGCGCAATGATCTCAACTAAAAAAAAAGATAGTTTGCCAGTTCGTTGTCTGCCTGGACGTTCAATGAACTCATTGAATTATTATAAATTGAATTTCCTGACAGTTATTTTGCTCTAAAGTTTACGTGGCACTTGCTGCTCCTGCAACTGATAAACAATGCGGGATTTCCGTGGTCGGCCTCCGTCATTTGTGGAACGCGTTCATCCTGAAATCTCTCTCTTCACCATACTGGCGAATGGAAACCGGTAACATGAAAAGAATGACTTTTATGCCGCTCATTCAACACAGCAGCCGCAGGCGCTTCCACGCGCAGACAAGCATAATGTCCGTGTACAGACCTAGGTGACGACGAAATTGCAAGAAATTGACTGCTATATTACGCTGTCTTGTACTACAATAGAGATCAGCCTAACAGATTACTCCGTGTGTCACGCATGTTTTTGTCTGTATTAGGACGCGTCGTTCTTATGACCTGATTTATTTCGAAGGGACGGCGCAATTTCTCTTTAACATTTCTTGACAAAACTTTGGTTATTACTGTACCTTGCTTTGTACGCTACAATATTTTCTTTGGTCGGCGTCCTGCTTGGCGGGTCTTATGATATAGCCAACAATGGTGGAGGATTCCTCCGTTGATCCGGCAGTAGAACGCACCGACCATATTTTAGGACCACGCGTTCCGGCCATTGAGGTGCATGATATATAGCATCGTGTATATGTTAGATTCCTGATTTCATATCGAGGTAGACAGCCAAGAGGACTCACACGGAAGGCATGAAAAACATAAAAGGGAAATTGATAAGGCTGAGAGTATTAGTGCTAAATACTATGCGGTAACCATTAATTGAAAATGGCTCAGAAGTGCAGTATTTTATACAGTTTCAATTTGGTAATGATTATATACTATTTTTTGTTTCGTTCCTGCAGAGCACATATATGATACGATGTTGCCGGATTTAATTTCAAGTTTTGTTTATTTCATTTACTCACGCTGAGTTTGATTGCCGACTTTGAGTTTGCAGCGAATCTACCTGTTTATTTACTGCAGTGCGTATTTCAGCAAGGCGAGGACGGCGCACTTACAGCTTTGTGAGAAATATGGCATAGCCGCCGAAATCCGCAATGTCCAAGACTTCGTACATATGGTATTGCACGGGAAACGAGATATTTAATGCGCATAGGGCTTACTTTTAAGCCTCCATTAAAGTATCATTGTTTTTCGACTTTGGTCGTGACATTTGCGGAGCAGCTACTTTAAGGGAAGCCAGATATTGTCACGGCAGTCCAGTATGGGTTTAGCGTAGACGCGTTCAGATGCTATGCGACGTTTGCTAAGCCTTATGAATCCATGGCTATAGGACTTTCGGATTATGTGGTTATCAGAGCATACTGAGAAGATGCAGCTGTTAAGGGATACTGGTGAGTTGAAGGAATATTATCAGGCCTTTTTCGCATCAAGCTCAGGCGTCGTTTTGGTTTATGAATGGAAATGAAGATGTTGTGGGTGAATGGTCGCGTGAAGGCAGTTTGGTGGATGGATGACGCACAAGCAGCTCACTTGAAGAAGGTGTAGAGACGGAGGCACCTGCTTCACTGGGACAGTTGGGTACGTGGTGCATCTCCGAGGTAGAAACCACGTTAACCTTTTTCTAGAGGCGTAGCTGTTTGATATGTGTAGCCATGAGTGCGAGAACCCAGATGTTCAGGTGGAGCATATTACACACACAGTATGCTCACATAAGGGAGCCAATGAAGGTCTCGGTCATGCGAGGTCTTGACCAGCATGGTGTGGCAACTCTCTCAGGCGTGCATCAGTGCCTAGCACGAAAAAAAGAGCGTCTGTGTTTTTTTATGGCTCCCCTGTTCTGCCTAATATGCTCTACGTGATCCAATGCAAGCGTGCGCAACTGCCTCCTCGCTTGCGCTCTTTCCTGCATTGATGTAGAAGACATGTGATAGGCGATATATGCGTAGAAAGCCTGTGGTTGCACTCCGAGTTCATGAACCATTGCGTTTTGTAAGATGTGTTAGATTGTCAAGAAAATGTTCTTCAATTCTTCTTCAAGCATTTTTACGCATTTCACCGAGCACGTTCACCGTCTTTCTAGCGCATTGATGTTCGTGGCCTTGCTGAACCATTTGTGCTGATATAGTGTACAGAAATGTAGTCTGCCTAAGGGATGTTTAATTGAAATCTCGCGTCAACGCAAACTAAGATCCTCTACTCACACAGCGTTTCAACGGTGGCTGCTTGGGTTAGGTGTCTGGCGTCGCGTCACTGCGAAGTAAACCACTATTGAAATACCGCCTATGCAGCGTCACAATTTCACGAAGCAGAATGTACTTGTAATGCAAAACGCATATTTCCCAATTCCACCAGCCCAAGGAAGTTGCAAACATATTAAACATACCTAATACGATGAACTAAAACGAACTGTGTGCCACTATTTTGTATAGGTTCCAAAAATCTTCCTTTCCGATGTCCTATCAATAATTCCCGTTCTTCAATCTTGACAAGGCATATCTCATTTTTTCACCCCTTTTCAAGTCCTCGTTCTGAATGTACCCCATGATCGTGATACATTTCGCATTTGGACTTTGCTGGATACCCCTCCAGCGTCCGTACTCACGGGACAGTGTCGTCCTCCTGGCGCGAATGATCTGGTCTATCGCTCGTGCTCGAAGTATAAACGGTAGCCCATCTTGAGCCGACATAACTGCTGTGCCAGGATGCAAGCGATCGCGAGACCGACCAGGCCTCCCTGGACGTTGCTCTCCGTGGTGCCGCACGTGAAGAGGTGCATGTCTGTGGCGTCAGTGCGGGAGATTGCATATAGACATTGCTGACAAAGAGAAAGGGCGAGGTAACCAGGGGGGCAGATAGCCCGATCAGTATTTAGGAACAGCCGGCTCCTGTTTGGTAGTACGGACATACATACGCAGACATATACCACAGTACGCGCCGAAGGATTATTCCTCACTCAACGAGCCAGCAAGGCGGTGGTTGAGACGAAAACTGCGACATGGTGCCCTAGCGCCGTAATTTTCGCGATATCCATTTTTCAAACGTATTGATAAAGCGCCAACCACTATCGTACTAGACAACGTGGATTCGAGAGAGCCATCCCACATCCGCTCCTCTTTAACGCCGGAAGCTCTAATACAGCCTTCCATCCATGGGCAAGGAATACATATGCGTGTAGAGCTTTCACGCACTTAGTAATAGTAGTAGTAGTAGTAGTAGTAGTAGTAGTAGTAGTAGTAGTAGTAGTAGTAGTAGTAATAGGAGTATTAGTAGTAGTAGTAGTATAGTAGTAGTAGTAGTAGTAGTACTACTTATTCACAGTAAGTAGAATAGAGCTCACTGCCGGGGCAAGGGCTAAAGGCGAGCAGCCTGACAAAGGCTCCTGTTCCCTCCGAAGTTCGTGACAGTGCATAAAGTTCGACATAAGCACAGCCAAAAAATATATATATTCAATGCATTGGTTTCAGAAAAATGGACAACAAGCAACTTCCAAGTCTACAATAAAATTCACCACGAACAAAAAAGAAGTTTACATAACACATTTCAAGAATTAGATATCGCTCTCGTAGAAATACACAACTAAACGAAATCGATCAAAAACTTCAAAACTGAGAAACGCAAAATGCATGTAGACGCACCGAATTACACTGTATATTAGTTTAATCAAAATACACATTTATGAACAATTTAAGCAGTAGCCGAGGCATGAAACTCAATTAGGTAGTTTTATTAATGTATAACGGTGGTTATTAAAAAGTTCTCTATTTGCTTCTTAAAGGACTCTCTACTAGCCCTAAAGTTCAATTAACCTTCAAGGGTATTTAAAACATGAGGCACCTGGTACGCAACACTTTGTTTTGCATACTTGGTTCTGGAACTCGTTTCTTTTGTCTCGCAAACGGTAATGTGGTCTTTCGGTACAATGTTTTTCATATAGCTTATTCTTTTGAATTAACTGAAGCAATTTAAAATGATAACTGATCTATTCCGAGTATGGAACTTTTATAGAATAGTGGAGGAGTGCGCAAGTCTTGTTGCTTTCCCCTGGTTTTTTCGAAACAGCGCAATATTTTCTTTTGTATAGTTATTAGCTGATGGTGATTCCCTTGCGAAAAATAGAATACTTGCGATGCGCGATAAATTTAATTAGCTTTAGATCATTTATAGCGCTATAAAGCACAGCTCTTCTACATGACTTTCTTAACCTCAAGGAATGAATGTACACAGCACATCTCAGAAAATTAAGGTCCAAGTATGCAGTTCTACATCGCCGACAAATGTGGTAGGCGCTGTGGTAATCAGCACTGAAGAAAGGGCAGCTCGCCTCAACTACGAACAGACGCTATACGCTGTGTCCTTGTGCAGTTACGATAAGGAACTCGAAGAAGTCACACGCATAATTCACGTCGGCTTGCATTGCTACAGTCCTGCAAAATAAGTTGACATCCTGTCGCTGCGAATCTGATTGTTCAGCGGTTTGCGACTGCAGTCGCGCGGCTGAAAAATTCAGCAGCGAGCGACTGAGCCAATGTAATACATTAGTCGCTCTTCTACTAGCTTTTTCGCGCGACTGGTGCTAGTCGCAGGTGTCGACGAGCCATTAGAGCCGCTCTGAAAAGTTTTTACTTTGATGAGCGAACGAGGCGTCTGCGCTACATAAAAGACACAATGGTAGAACACGTGCTTACTGTTATTTATTTTATTCCCATTGCTGATCTCGAGGCTGTACTCCATGTGTCTGCCTATGCTGATCTGTAATGGCAGCTAGAGTTGACCTTGTTCAGGTCTCGTGTGTCAGTGCCACTAGTTTACACTGTCTCAGTTGTCATAGTGGGTACACATTGCTTAGTGGTCAGTTACGTAGGAGACATTTCACTTGCCCTCTGAGAGCTTTATGCCAATGTGCAAGTCATTTATTTGGTGCACATCATCTCCTGCATTGTTGAAGGATCAATAGGACGGGGATGTGGCTTTGAACATCTATTTTGACTACATGTCTGTTGACTGAAACAAGCTGTACTTTTATGGTTACCTCATGTAAATTGTCATCACTGTATATTCTGGATGCCCTACTCGGGATCCCTAGTGCTAGGATGCCTTTTATGTTTTCATAGTACTGCGTTCATGAAATGCAGTTACAATGTACAGTATCGGTAGTGCGCTTACACCAAATCGACACCCGAGAGATGTTCCAGTCGTTTATAATATAGTTTCAACACAAACCTGCTAGTGCTTCTTTTCCGGTGGCTGTGCATCGGTAGAGTTGCGCAGCACCTGCAGAATGATAAATGTACTTCCATCTCAGTACCTCAGCGCTTCCTGACACTTCAGTAAGCTATAATAAGCTTGGACAACCGTGTTGTAACATATGCCTATCAAAACCCTTCAAACACAATATTGCTGAGACGTCTCTCAACGTAATAATAATCATGATAACTTAAAACAGAGACAGAAGAATCTTGGAATCAAACTGCATTCAGTTTGATTCCGAGATTTGATTCCATTCATCCTGAATCAAACTGAAAATCAAACTGCATTTCCTGGGTGTAGAAAAACTAAGACAGCCAGCAGGAAAGTTGGTTTTCGTAAAGGCAAATAGCTGACTCCCTTGTGTTAGAACTGCGCTGGCTCAATGGTTTGATGCCTCGTAGAGTTACCTCATATGTAAGAGTCGCGTAGTCTTTAAGAGAGAAGGTGCAGTTTATTGCGATAACAATATATGGACAGGCTCGGCTGAATTTGCCGTCGCCGTCGCCGTTATATGGACACTCTCGGGCGGGTTTTTGCCGTCGACATGCCGTTCCTTTTATATATATATATATAATATATATATATCTATATTATATATATATATATATATATATTATATATATATATTGTAAAGGCGTTTATTGACGGCGGGATCGATGGCGACGATACGCAGCGACGACAGTACGACAGAGCGCAGACTCGCAGACTCTCACGAGCAAGCGCACGAGGGCGAGCTCTCCGACAAGAGGCGAAGAGGGCGACCCACTAGAAGGCGCTCAAGAGGCGGCCCTTACAGCGTTCTAATGCTTCTGTACAATTACCCCGGGTACGCAAAGGGAGCCGCCCGGCGACCTAACAGCTGGTCACTATGCGGATCATGGTAGGGCTTGAGGCGCTCCACGTTCACAATGTCGCGCCCTCGACGGCGCATGTCCGAAGATGGCTCAATGGGTTCAATCATGTAGTTGACCGGGGACGTGCGTTCGACGACACGGTAGGGGCCTTCGTATTTGGGCAGTAGTTTGGAAGAGAGGCCAGTTGCAGCGGTCGGGACCGAGAGCCACACGAGCGCTCCAGGGAGGAACGTCACTCAGAAGTGGTGGTGCCACCGCGAATGCTCTTCTGCCGCTCTTGTTCGTGCGTTGTAAAGGTCTTCGCAAGCTCGCGACATTCTTCAGCAAGCCTGGCTGTGTCCGAAATAGGCGCACATTCAGATCGATCCGGCCTGTAGGAAGGATGGTGTCGATGGTGTGCGACGGGTGCCTGCCGTACAATAAGAAAAATGGCGAGAAACCAGTAGTGCTCTGAGAGGCGGTATTGTAGGCGTACGTGACGAAGGGCAGAATGGCATCCCAATTTGTGTGGTCGGCTGCGACGTACATTGAGAGCATGTCGCCGAGCGTGCGGTTAAAGCGTTCGGTGAGGCCATTCGTCTGCGGTGGTAAGCAGTAGTTTTGTGGTGAACGACGTTGCACTCTTTGAGAATGGCTTCGACGACTTCCGACAAGAAGACACGGCCTCGATCACTGAGCAGCTCCTGGGCGGACCGTGACGCAGCATGAATCGGTGGAGTAGGAAGGAGGCCACATCGCGCGCTGTAGCCGCTGGGAGGGCGGCGGTTTCGGCGTATCGCGTTAGATGGTCACAGCGACGATGGCCCAGCGGTTACCAGCCGAAGTCAGAGGAAGTGGTCCATACAATCGATGCCGACGCGCCCAAACGGACGGTTAGGGCAAGGTAATGGTTGTAGACCTGCTGGCGACACGTGCGTTGCAGGTTTTCGGCGTTGGCAATCGAGGCAGGAGCGAACAAACTTCTGCACGTAGCGGTACATCCCTCGCCAGAAGTATCGTTCGAATGCGGTGGTAAGTTTTGGTTACCCCAGAGTGCGCGCATTGCGGGTCAGAGTGGAAGGCCTCGCATATTTCAGAACGCAGACTGCGGGGTATCACTAGTAGCCACTGGCGGCCGTCGGCGTTGTAATTGCGTCGGTGCAGTAGTCGTCACGAATGGCGAAATGGTGGGCTTGACGACGCAACGCGCGAGTGGATGGTGTTGCCGACGGATCCGCCAGCAAGTCGATCAGCGAGGTGATCCATTTATCCTTGCGCTGTTCGGTAGCGATGGTGTGAACGTCGATTGAAGCAACAGCTATAGATACTGAGCAGGGCGCATTGTCGTCAGGCAAGGAGAGCGCGAGAGGGCGTCGGCGTCAGCATGCTGGCGTCCGTTGCGGTACAGCACGCGGATGTCGTAGTCTTGCAGGCGAAGTGCCCAGCGGGCGAGACGCCCTGAGGGATCCTTCAATGACGACAGCCAGCATAGTGCATGATGGTCGGTGACGACATCAAATGGGCGACCATACAAATAAGGTCGAAACTTTGTAAGGGCCCAGATGATCGCCAGGCACTCTTTTTCCGTGACTGTGTAATTGGTCTCGGCTCTGGTAAGCGTACGGCTTGCGTATGCCACGACATATTCGGGGAACCCTGGTTTGCGCTGCGCAAGGACAGCGCCGAGGCCTACACCACTGGCGTCCGTGTGTACCTCCGTTGGGGCCGTAGGATCGTAGTGGCGTAGTATGGGAGGCGACGTCAACAAACGACGGAGCTTTGCGAAAGCGTCGTCGCACTCTGACGACCACGAATGGAGGGGCCCGTTACTTCCGAGGAGCTTCGTCAGTGGCGATATGATAGTCGCGAAATTTCGAATGAAGCGCCGAAAGTAGGAACACAGTCCTACGAAACTGCGCAGTTCTTTGACGGACGTAGGTTTGGGGAACTCGGTCACGGCTCGAAGCTTGGCTGGATCGGGAAGAATTCCGTCCTTCGACACGACGTAGCCGAGGATTGTCAGCTGTCGTGCTGCGAACCGGGACAAGCGGTTGGAGTAGGAGGCGGCGTTTGCTGAGCGGCGTCTTGCGGCATGGTAGATGCACGGTACGGGATCGAAGCTCCAGGGGCATCAGATGGAGACGGAAGTTGTGGGGGACGGTACAGCACTCTCCACCACTTTGTAAAGGCGTTTATTGACGGCGGGATCGATGGCGACGATACGCAGCGACGACAGTAACGACAGAGCGCAGACTCGCAGACTCTCACGAGCAAGCGCACGAGGGCGAGCTCTCCGACAAGAGGCGAAGAGGGCGACCCACTAGAAGGCGCTCAAGAGGCGGCCCATTACAGCGTTCTAATGCTTCTGTACAATATATATATGTGAAGAGGTTTATTGGTCGTTGAAAGACGTAATGGTCGTCAGCGGCAAGCAAGCGAGAAGAAGCGTCCAGAGGCACAGCGGCGATCCGAAACACGAGCCGAGCGAGCCGAGCGTTGGCGATGCTGCTGGATGGAGGCGCATCTTCTTCTTCACAATATATATATTATATATATATATATCTATATATTATATATATTATATTATATATATATATATATATATATATATATTATATATAATATATATATATATAATCTGACCACGCACTCTTATTTCTTTATTTTGATGTGATCGTGTTTCACAAAAAAAAAGAAACTGTTAGCACCGCTCGGCGCAGGTCACGCAGCAGTGTTCAGGCTTCACAATTGCTTCCATACGTCGGCGAAAAATGTGGAGCTCACTCAGACTCACTCATGATATATTTTGCCCTTTGAGCTCACTCGGACTCAGACTCACCAGAATTTTCCTCAAGAAGACTCACTCGGACTCAGACTCACTATTTTTTTCCCCCGGACTCACTCGGAATCAAACCCACCATAATATTACTCACTCGGACTCACTCAGACTTACGGCTCGATCTGACTCTGAGTAAGTCGACTGATGAGTACGTCAGCGTATGATTAGCTTTCTCGACCATGTTGTCAATGCTCTTTAACAGCAATATCTCGCATAAATCGGTGCTCTACTTGGCACCTTTTGATCTTGTACCTTTAAATAGTGGTTGCAATCCAGTAAGCACATTTTTATTGAAAGAGATGACTCACGAGATATTTTTATCAGAAACCCCGTGAAAGAATTTGCGAGGGGGGAGGGGCAAAGGCTTGTCGCCCCCCTGCCCCCCGGGACTCACGCCTCTGATCAATGAATATTGAGCTGGTGTATGAACGCTAGTGCGTTGAAGTATGTGTGAGTAGACGTGGGATAAACGCGATTCGGCATAAGGCTGATAGTAATGCTGCAGTAGTTATGAATTCTCTTCAGATTGTTCCGTTAAGATTACGCGCAGGACGCTACTAGTGAAGTTTATTCGAGAGCTTACGCGAGCACCAGCGATAACGCTGCGAGGTTCTATCACTGATGTATAAAAGACGACGCGTTCCGTCGATGATCAGATTACCGACGGCCGACGATTGTTGATCGCCGCTATCAGTGTACAGCGTTTATTGTTCGTACTTTGGCTTTTCATTAACTGGGCACGAGTTAAAAGAGCTTCGTCTTTAACAATACGGACGTCGCCTTCTTCACCGTCACGTGCACGTGAAAATATGGAACCCACGAGAAAAAGTAGTTCAGAAGAAAATTTTTCGGAAGCGGGCGACCGGGGATTCGAACCTGCGACCTCTCGTTCCGCGGCGCGGCCACACACGTATACATCCTCCAGCATACAAACGGCGAGATCTCTGAGGTGCTTCAGCCTGCCAGAGGCTTGTTCACGCCAGTGGTATAGTCGACCGAACTTGTCTGGAGTTTCGAGGGCCGCTGCCTTCCAGAAGCGTTATTCAAGGGTGGTAGGCTGGGAAAGTTGGTTAAAATTTACGGTACCTGAATATACAGCGCTAAAGAGACGGGACTAACGAAGAGAGGACACACCGAAGCATACATCGTCGTCTCGATCCTCTTTCTTGGTGCCGTATCCTTTGCGCTGATCATTGCAACCACAGTGGGTTCGAGTTCAGATGATATGCGGCTTCTCTGTGAACCTGCCTTATTGCCATGCTTGAGTGTTGGCATTCGAATTAACTTGTCTTTATTACGAGTGTAAAAATCACAGTTTCAGCGCAAGGGCGAAGCAATGAATGCGATAGCAACAAATTGTAATGTTATACGAAGTAAGGCCGCTAACTCTTTTCGATCTGATATCGCGTAACTCTACAAAGCGCTGGTGTAAGAGAATACGGTGGCTCCACGGACAGTTGCTCTTTTTGCACAGTCTCTTCGCGCTGAGAGCGCAGCACGTAGAAGGGTATACGAGCCGGGCGATGATGCTTGCCGAGATAGCGCGCGCGCCCTTAGAATCAAGGTTCACAGTTGCTGCTCGAGCCCCCCCCCCCCTCATGCGTCCATTCATGCTCGCTCAAGACGGGCGGGGTGTTTCCTCTCTGCTTGAGCATTCGACGACAGGTCTAACACGCGGGGGCATCTTGTCGCATGCGCCCTCCGAGTGACGGAGGGGGGCCGGCTCGTTCGATCTCTGCTTCAGCAGCGTTCATTGCCCCGCTCGCGCACGTTTACCCGCGGGTAGAACATACGATGCGCGGGAGGATGTAATCAACTTGAGCTTTATACGGAACATGACGGCGACGGCGACGCCGTCGAAAGAAACCCGTCGAGGGTGTCCACATAATTGCTATCGCAACAAAACAGCGCTAAAATGAGGAGAGAAGTAAGGACACGAGACCACGGCGCTGACTAATAACCAAATGTGTTTATTCCTTTCCGTGGTATCGTGTCCTCTTTTCTTGTCCCGTCTTTTTAGCGCTGTTTTTCCACTCGTAATCATGAACCGACCAGCCCAAATGCTTACCTTATTGCAGTTTAGTGTATTTATTAGTTTCCTTTCCTTTTTTGGTCTGTTTGCATAGCACAAGAGAAGCGGACATGTTGTAGTTTACACAAAAAAAAAATTGGGAAAGTAATGAGTATTTTCTTTGAAATACTAGCTGGAAGTTATTCATTACGTTACTAGATTAGCAGCCTACAAAATTAGTTCATTGCGTTACTCATTACAACAAAAAGTAATTTAATTACTGTAATTTCATCGCTATAGTGTCCTTACTGCCAAGCCTGAAGCATAGTCACTTACACTACCACTACGTACGTACTGATAGCGGCTTTATTCGCTACGAAAGTGTACAATGAAGTAACAAGCGCTGCCTAAAAATACACGCTTTTTTGTAATAAAGCGAATGGATTTCGTAAAGCGCTCAGCTCTTCAGCTTGAATTGACAGTCATAACCGAATGGCTCATACACAAGTATAACTTATGTTTACCTATAACGAGGTGCTAGTTCCAGTACTGGGCTCCCATGACGCGTAGCAAGTTACGACCGGCGCAATATAGCGAGCGGATATAAACCACGGTGTGAAGTACATGCAAACTGTGCTGCTTGCCACGCAGTCACGGAAATATATGCTTGAAGAAGGTGGCGGCCGAACGTGGACAACTGTACCGTTATAAATCTCGCGACGCTCGCCGCGAGTGTTTTTGCGACTATGTCTTTCGCGGGATGCCATCGAGATACGTATATGGCCTTTTTCTCGTCCCTCACTTTCTCTCCTTCTCTCCCTCTCTCTTCTTTTTATTTCTCTCCCTTTGTCTCACTCACTCACTGCGCTGAAACTATGCGCTTACTTAACAAGCAGCGACCTCGCCTCTTTCAAGCAGCCAGCGATGATTGGAGTGACGTGATTTACCACGACGCTTGGCAGGAAAGGCTTTTAAAAAGCTGTGCGCGCGGAGGAATACACATAGCAAAAAAAAAAAAAAAAGAAAAAGATTTCGCTGTGGAGTGCCTGCTGCAAATGCTTTGGTTCCGGAGTTCGCCGAAGTCAAAGCATGGAAAATTGGGCGCTATACACAGTGTCCTGTTTATTAATACGCACGAGCAGTTTGTCTACAAGCGAGTGAGGCATACAACACTAACGGCCTCTTGACTTCTCATGATAGTGTAGTCTAGTCAGGAGTCGCGTATGCCTCGTTTCTTTCTTTCTTCTTCCTTGCTTGCTTGTTGTTATTGTTGCGAACACATTCCAGCTGTCACAGTAGCAGTCTCCAGGCACTGTAGATACTAGAAGTTAGCATCAGTAAGACTTGCTAGCAGAATAGTTGATTATGCGTTGCTCATAAAGGTGCCAGTAGATACACGCGCATAAAAAAAAACACGACAGCATCAGGAAATAACATCGCGCCATCCTTCTTTTAAATGCGAAGCATTTCTTAGCGAACTTCTGCGACTTTGAGCGTATCTATCTATCTATCTATCTATCTACTATCTATCTATCTATCTATCTATCTATCTATATATCTATCTCTCTATCTATCTATCTATCTATCTATCTATCTATCTATCTATCTATCTATCTATCTATCTATCATCTATCTATCTACTATCTATCTAGCCGCCTACGACTTTGTGCTCTTCTGGTCGCTTGGTTCATCGAATGTGCACCAAATTGGTATGGCGTAACATGACTGTATGACGAACACAAATGACAAGTCATAACATGAAAATCATGACACGCATGTCATGTACAGCATGATTTACATGCTACGCTCATGGTGCGCTGGCGGCAGTTTCGCTAGCTTGATATACACCAAAATTGGTATCTTGTGACGTGACTGTGTAATGAACATAAATAAGACGAGTTAACATGAAAATCATGACACGCATGTCATGTACAGCATGACTTACGTGCCACGCTCATGGAGCGCTGGCGGCAGTTTCGCTAGCTTGATCTACCACGAAATTGGTATTGCGCGACGTGACTGTGTGACGAACATAAAAGCACGAGTTAACATGACAATCATGACACGCATGTCATGTAGAGCATGACTACGTGCCACGCTCATGGGGCGCTGCGGCGGTTTCGCTAGATTTATATACACCAAAATTGGTATCTTGTGACGTGACTGTGTAACGAACAAAATAAACGAGTTAACATGAAATCATGACACCATGTCATGTACAGCAATGACTTAGTGCCACGCTCATGGGGCGCTGGCGGCGGTTTCGCTAGCTTGACCTACCCCGAAATTGGTATTGCGCTACGTGACTGTGTGACGAACATAAAAGCACGAGTTTAACATGACAATCATGACACGCATGTCATGTACAGCAGACTTACGTGCCACGCATGGGGTGCTGGCGGCGGTTTCGCTAGATTTATATACACCAATATTGGTATCTTGCGACGTGACTGTGTAACGAACACAAATAACACGAGTTAACATGAAAATCATGACACCCATGTCTGTACAGCATGACTTACGTGCCACGCTCATGGAGCGCTGGCGGCCGTTTCGCTAGCTTGATCTCCACGAAATTGGTATTGCGCGACGTGACTGTGTAACGAACACAAATAACACGAGTTAACATGAAAATCATGGACTCGCATGACATGCACAGCATGACTTACGTGCCACGCTCATGGGGCGCTGGCGGCGGCTTCGCTAGCTGATCTACCCCGAAATTGGCATTGCGCGACGTGACTGTGTGGCGAACATAAAAACACGAGTTAACATGAAATCATGACACGCATGTCACGTACAGCATGACTTACGTGCCACGCTCATGGGGCGCTGGAGGCCGTTTCGCTAGCTTGATGTACCCCGAAATTGGTATTGCGCGACGTGACTATGTGACGAACATATAACACGAGTTAACATGAAAATAATGACACGCATGTCATGTACAGCATGATTACGTGCCACGATCATGGAGCGCTGGCGGCCGTTTCGCTAGCTTGATCTACCCGGGAATTGGTTTTGCGCGACGTGACTGTGTGACGAACATAAAAACACGAGTTACATGAAAATCATGACACGCTTGTCATGTACAGCATGACTTACGTGCCACGCTCATGGGGTGCTGGCGGCCGTTTCGCTAGCTTGAGATACACCAAAATTGGTATCTTGCGACGTGACCGTGTGAGGAAGATAAATAACACGAGTTAACATGAAAGTCATGACACGTATGTCATGTACAGCATGACTTGCGTGCCACGCTCATGGGGCGCTGGCGGCCGTTTCTCTAATTTGATCGACCCCGAAGTTGGTATTGCGCGACGTTACTGTGTGACGAACATAAATAATAGGAGTTAACATGAAAACCATGACACGCATTTTCCTCAATGACATACAAGACGATGTATGCAGCTCTTTGCTGGCTGCTTCGCATTACATCGATTCCCACAATGCGTGGGATCTGCCGGCTTTTTTTTAAATGTGATGTACTCTCGAGCGATAAAAATAGACATTTTGTCCCAACTCTTCTTAATGCAGAGTTGTGATATAGGCATTGCAAAGTTAGGTAAATATCTTACGCCGGCAACAAGGGCTCTTGTAGTGCGTATAAGCGCGGTCCTCGAAACCGAAATACACATTTCTTTATCTCGGTTGCATAGACTTCAATAGGGCTGCGATGATTTCGCTGAAACGCCTCGTAAATCTTTCAAATATGCCTGTGCGCGTATGACAAGAACGGTAATTATAACCTGTATTATATGCCCCGTTTTCTTTGGAATCGTACGGGAGAGCCTTAGACTAGAACAACCTGTTGGATGGATGGCTCCCGGCCTGTTTCAGGAAGTTATCTAAGTATGGCTCGCTGCTGCGAAAGCCTCAACACGCGAAGCTCCGCAATGAGTTCAACGACTTACGTTATGTAGAAGACGCTCGCCTCGCTTCGTGACAAGTACGCAGCTGTGGCCTTAAAGCCTAGCGTTTCTTTAAGGTAGCGGGGGCTCTGAAAGCTCATTTGTAGCAGGGCACTGGAATAAGAGCAAACGAAGCGAACGAAAACGTGAAGCAAGAAAAAAAAAAAGAAATGATTGGAACTGGAACTCTGTATGAACAATTGCCGTGGCGCGCAAGCAGTATCTGGAATTATCAAGAGACTTATGTGTTCGTCGAAATTATAAACAGTTTCTGGTTTTTCCTTTCCTTGTCGTTTCTTTTAGTTTATGCATTTTCATTTTGTTGTGGCGAAAAAGTTTTAGTGGTAAACTTCCATTCATTATTTGAGAGTACTTGCAATATGTGCTCCATCCCATCCTTATTTTCCTAGTTACTTCAGTCTCACGGTTCGCTCGGCTCCGCGGTTACTACCTGTCCTAGGTAGACGTATTCCTTTACAAATTCCAGTGACTCGCTACGTATCGCAAAGCGCTGTTCTCTTCCGAGACTGTTGCACATTACTTTAGTTTTTTGCATATTCATTTTGAGACCTACCGTTCTGCTTTCCTTGTCCAATTCAGTAATCACGAGTCGCAATTCGTCTCCTGAGTTACTCATAAATGCAAGTCATCAGCGAATCACACGTTTATCTGCCGCAAATAACTGTCATTAATTATTGCGCTCAGGCTGGCAAGCATAGCTGCAGTTACCCTCCACTATCGATTCATTTAAAAAGAAGCACAGATAAATTTCTAGAGCAGTGCCGTCACTTCGCGCGCGACCATGATGCGCGAAAAGCGCATCGAACAAGGTTGCAATCAGTTGAATCAAATTTTTTTCAATTTCTATCAGCGTTTACAAGACGGATGTCTTCTATTTCGAACAAGTGCTCGTAAGTAGTCTTGGCATCTGATAATTAACAACATTAATGACGTCAGTGCTTCTCGAAAACTGTAATTGTTCTTGAATAAAAAAGACGAAGACCTACCACAAGAGAATAAAAATGTAATGACGTTTCGGCACCCAGAACGGGAGCCTTGTTCACAACCGGATTGTGAACAAGGCTCCCGTTCTGGGTGCCGAAACGTCATTACATTTTATCTCTTGTGGTCGGCGTCTTCGTCTTTTTTATTCAATGACTCTTCCCGACCAGACGGGCGTCCGTCGAAGCCTTGATTTGTAACTGTTCTTCTTTTAGCAGCAGGAAATAAAAGGAACTGACTGTTCATTTCTTTTGTGGGCTCGCTTCGTCTCGTTGCTTTATTGGAAAGTAACTTTGAGGAGAGCGATAAGGTGGGGTTGATTCATCTTCAAAAGGGCACTTAGTGAACACAGACACAAACGAAAAAAATAAAGGACATAAGGCAACGAACGCAACCTTATGTCCTGCGCTCCTTGCCTTATGTGTATTTTTTTCATTTGTCTGTGTTCACTAAGCGCACTTTTGAAGATGGAAAGTAACCATAAAAGCGATAAAGCGTTTAAAGCAAGACTTATGAGTTAGGTTGATCGGTTTCTCTGGCTGATTATTTTTTTGTGGTACTGTAGCAAAAGCAATGCGTATTTTCCATCTGTACTTGGTCTTCTTTTCAGCTTTCATCGGCGGCGTTCACTCATACAGCAGTAAGTGCTTTAATCAGCATCTCTCTGAACTGCGATGTCAGAACGGTGTTTTATATCGTATCCCGTCGATGTGACCTTAGCTAACATGTTTGATAGAACAATTGCCCTACTTTGTTGATGCACCTGTTTTAAATGTTAGACGTTTATACGAGCGAAAGGGAGAACTGAAGGAGAGGAACAAAAACAAACAAATCAAGATGTTCGAACTTTCGACTAAGTTCAGATCATTTCAACAGTTAAAGCTTGCTTTCTCGCTGTCTAAATCTTCTTGTGCACTTCTATTACCACTTCTTGCTGCTAAATACTAACGCATTGGTTGTGGAATTGGTGCCTTCCACACGCTCATTATTTTACACACACTAAGGCGTGCCTTAATCGAATAAATAAATAAATAAAAAATAATAAATAAATAAATAAATAAATAATAAATAAATAATAATAAAGAATGTTTATTTTCACCGTTACGTACACGAGGTGAAAAGGGTGAACACGCGAATAAACCGAACTTCCTCGGCTTCACGGACCTACGCCCAAGCCGAAGCTGGTGTTAATACAAGAGTAAAGAGCATGCTACATATTAAGTACAATACAAGGCAACAAAGCACGCTAAAGCCGAAACTCGCACGTAAAACACAAAATTGTTGTCTATCATCTCATGCGACACTATGGTTGATAGTATGATGCAACCACCGTTGGGCGGCACGGCTCCTCTCGCGTTGATCGAAGACTTCGTTGAAATCCACCTTTCTCATTTGTGTGTTCTTTCCTGGCAACCGTGCATGCGCGCAGTGGAGAATCCGTGCAAGTACCACAGCGACGCCAAGTGCACCGAGGCGTGCAAGCAGTTCAAGAAGGTGCCTCACGGATACTGCAGGGGCGACCACTGCGAGTGCAGCACGCAAGCCAGGGCAGTGGTAGAGTGTGAGTATGAGGGAACCCGTCCACCGTATCTTACACTCTTATTCTTGTTACATGTGATTTGACGACGGTCCCGGGCGTGGTGGTCACATTTCAACGGAGGCGAAATGCTAGGGGCCCGTGTACTGTGCGATGGTCGACATTTCCGGAGCCCTTCACTATACGGCGTGGTACCTCATAATGATATCGTGGTTTTGCCACGTTAAACCCCACATATTATTATTGCTGGACATGGGTCGGCAAACTCACTCATGAGTCGAATTTCTAAGACTCACTGAGAACCAGATCGAGCCGCCGTGTACTTAGATTTAGGTGCACGTTGAGGACCCCCAGGTGGTCGAAATTTCCGGAGCCCTCCAATACGGCGTCCTTCTAATCATATCGTCATTTTGGGACGTTAAACCCCAGATATTATCATTATTATCTGATCTAGCCGTGAGTCTGAGTCCGGTTGAGTAATAATTTGGTGAGCTTAGGTCCGAGTGAGTCCCGTTGAGGAAAAGTTAGTGAATCTGAGTCCGAGTGAGTCCGGTTGAGGAAGAGACTGGTGAGTCTGAGTCCGAGTGAGCCCTAAGCGCAAAATAT
The DNA here is from genome assembly GCF_013339695.2 of Rhipicephalus sanguineus. Taxonomy (NCBI): domain Eukaryota; kingdom Metazoa; phylum Arthropoda; class Arachnida; order Ixodida; family Ixodidae; genus Rhipicephalus; species Rhipicephalus sanguineus. The sequence goes on from NC_051183.1 coordinate 63,533,931, forward strand.
ATTTCTTGAGTGAGTCTGAGTGAGCTCCACCTTTTATTGCCGGCCCATGCTGCTGGAAAAGAAAGATGATGTAAAATCTGCAGCAACCTTTCCGTATGGCTAATTACATGCCCGGAAACCTGAGAGATTGAAAGCTTGTTCACTATGTGACCGTTGCGCACAGTTATAAGAACGCTTCTGGTTAACGTATACGCAGAACAGCGACCCCACAGGAAACGCGTGGCGCCCGTAAGCAAAGAGCTCTTTCTCTTAGACCTGAATAAATTGATCTTGTAGATTCATGTAGTTGTTATGTGGGTCACACTTATTTTCTTGCGCGCATATTTTTCCGTAGTTCGTGCACATTTACAACAGTAAATTCATGTGATGGTTGACTGCTCGATTCTACATTGTTTCGGAATGTGTTTTATTTCCCCAAACGTTCACTTTGTGTTTACATATGGGTATGTGCAATTTTGCATAGAATTGATCAGTGGTTAATCTAGAAACACTGATTAAATAAATAAATAAATAAATAAATAAATAAATAAATAAATAAATAAATAAATAAATAAATAAAATTACATGCAGCATAATGAACGTACAAACAGCGGGCTTTATAGGATTGAAATACGTGGCATCACACTGACTTGCCGGCGTTGAATTTGAAAGAAAACCGAAACTTTGATATTGTCAGTTTTTCGACTAGTAATCAATCTGTTAAACAAAATGATCCGAAAAGTAATGTCTTGACAGAATATTGTATCAGCTTAGAGTGATGTAGATTTTTTGTTTTTAACGCCATTCTCTGTAAATATCTTGTTGATAGGAGCTAGTAAAATATTGTCACGTCGTTGTAACGGCGAAAAAAGCAATCGCAGCCGGTAAAGATTAAACTCTTTATTGGGTGAAATTTTGCTCCGTAAAAGAATGACAACCCAAGTGCAACGGTATCGGCGCAGACAGTCGTCACTCGTCGAATAATCTGATCAGCAGTATACGTGTCGGTATTTCTACTTGTGGCATCGAAGATTCCAGCGTTATCGTTGGGGTCCCGGTTAGTTCCAGAATAAACGCTATTCTTCTCGTTGGGCGCATAACCTTATCGCAAGATTCTAAAATAATCGGGAATGTTTCCAGACATTCGGGCGTGGTTTGCGCACTGTAGTTCTTAAAAGCGAGTGAATGCGAGCCAGTTGGTAAGAATCCATGGTTGAAAACAGCGGGAAGAAGACGGACAAGAAAGAACACAGGACTAGCGCTGACTGCCAAATGATGGTTTATTGTTAAAACGCGCAAAATATACACAGATACAGAAAAAAACGGGTAAGGGAAACATAAGAGAGCTTCTAGCGGCGCATGCGGCGTTATGCGTGTAACGGGTCGTTTACGTAAGAATGGAAAAAGAAGGCCGCGTGGAAATATCCTTGGGAGTCAACGCATGAAGTGCGTTCACTTCTGATCGTGAGTTAGACACATAGCGTCGAGGGACGTTGGTCATTATGTGAGAAATACACCCCCTCCCGCGAAAAACTTTTTAACACGGGTTGTCGCAGGAGCCAACGTTCCTATACAAGCTTGGTCTTGTTTTTAGATGCGAAGTATCTTAAGGCGGAGCTCAATCCGGTGGTGTGGTGGTGGTGGTGGTGGTGGTGGTGGTGTGCGTTCTGACCACCCTTATGCGCATGCGCATACCCTCTCCACACCTCTCTCCCCTCTCCACCTCCTCTCATTTCCCTCCTCCCCCTCTCCCCTTTCCCGGCAGGTCGGTAGCATGCCCAACGAACGCCAACGGAACGCGATCGTGCAAGTGCTCCGGCTTCGCATCGCCTCATGGTCCCCTTTAGCGGAGATGGTGTAATTTTTTTCATGACAGCGACTGCCTTGAAGATGACAAGACCGCTTGAGGAAATGTTGGCTTCAGTGGCACCCCGTGTTTGAGAATTTTTCATTTCTTCAAGCTTTCATCTATCCCTGAACTTCTGCCTTCATGCGTTCGAAACAGCGCGAAAAATGCGAGGACACAGAAAGAAACAGACAGGACCTTTCTGTGTCCTCGTATTTTTCGGCCTGTTTCGAAACCATGAAGCCTTACCAACAAGCTCGCCCCGCCACGGTGGTCTAGTGTGTGTATTCGGAGGTGGTGACTCCAAGCTGACCCTGATAGCATTGAATTACATGGAATTCCAAAGGAGTTTTTGATGCCCCGCCACGGGGTCTAGTGTTTATGGCGCTCGACTGCTGACCTGAGAGTCGGGGATCGAACCCGGCACGGCGGCTGCATTTTCGATGGAGGCGAAAAATGTTTGAGGCTCGTGTACTTAGACTTATGTGCACGTTAAAGAACCCAGGTGGTCGAAACTTCCGGAGCCCTCCACATACGCGTCTCTCATATCATATCGTGGTTTTGGGACGTTAAACCCCAGATATTAATATACCAACAAGCTCAGACCCATGCCCTTTTAAAGTTCACTTCTGCCTAATTTGTGTGCCCTCGCGTGCTTCGCAGCCACACCGGACCCATGCCGGGTGCAGGACACCGGAGCGTGCGTCGTGAGCTGCACGGGTCTTTCCTTCGACATGGGCCAGTGTGTGGAGCAAATCTGCCACTGCCTCAACATGAACGACGTTCAGCCCGGCACTAGGCTCAGCGGTGAGGCACTCATTCTCAGCAGTAAGCACTTGTTTATAGGCGTCAGCGCCGCCACTTCATAGGAGTCAACGCTACTTCACAGGAGTCAGGGTCACTTCACGGGGGAGAACTCGCGCATCTAAGGAAATCTTGCAAGTACCTACCTATGGAGCAGAAACCCGGAGGCTTACGAAGAGGGTTCAACTTAAATTGAGGACGCCGCAGAGAGCCATGGAAGAAAAATGATAGGTGTAACCTTAAAGGGACACCAAAGTGAAGCAGAATCAGCTTATACTGATAAATTGTAGACTGAAAACCCTAGTGTCGTTAATTTCACCACCATAGCTTTATTAATAGATGAGAAAAATCAATGTCAAAAGGTTGACTTTAAGTTTTCCGCCGAAATCTCCGATCAGGCCTGTAGCCAGGGGGGGGGGGGGGAGGCGCCCTAGCGCCCCCCAAAATTTTGGGGGGTGTTTACAGAAAATATATAATGAAAACAGGTGTTTTTTCGCAAATAGTCAAGGCCTTCAGGAAGTGACCGCCCCCCCCCCCCCCAGAAAAAAACAAAAAAACTTTCTTACTGTCAGCCTGTCTCCAACGGTGACGTCACGGATTTCAGAGTTCTTTCTTATTCTGGCCACATTGGCTCAACATAATTTCCTGAGACTTGGCATGTTTAGTCTCTCGCTCCCTCAAAAGACCGTTTCCTTCATTTTACCGATTAAGAACTACGTAGGCTCTTGTAGACGCCAGCAAAATCTATGACGTCACGGCGACTGCTGCGGGAACTTCGAAGCTGCGTCGCCATCCGCACTTTCTTTTTTGCACGTTTTCTCGTTAACCAGCGCTTCCTCGCGGCAAGCGTGGTGATTTTGGTATTGTGAAAGAGTAATTTACTAATGCGAGAAAGATCTCATTTCTCTTCAGTGTCTCTTTAACGGACAGGAAGAGAGCACAGCGGGTCAGGGAACAAACGGACGTTAAGACATCTTGGTCGAAATCAAGAAGAAGATATGGGCATAGGGCATGTGGTGCATAGGCAAGATAGCAGCTGTTCATTAGGAGTAAGTGACTGAATTTTAAGTGAAGGCAAGCGCATGAGGGGGAGGCAGGAAGTTAGGTGTGCAGATGAGATTAAGAAGTTTGCGAGGATGACGTGGCTGCAGCAAGCACAGGACCGGTTTGAATGGCGAAACATGGGACAGGCCTTTGCCCGGCAGTGGGTGTAGTCAGGCGGATGATGACGGTCATCTAAGGGAAACACTTCAGACGATAATCTCTAATGAACACGTGACGGTCCTATATAACAACTCTATTTTTGCTATGTAGCCTACCACGTTTGATCATGCCCTATATGGGAAACACTGGTTTCAAATGAGGCCTATAAAATTTCATGTGCGGATGGTATCGAACATGATCTGTGTGACTACGGTAGCACACTTGCTTTGTATAGGAACCCCATGTGTTCATATGGAGGTCATACTGAACTTACCCGTATCCCGTTTAGTGGGAGCATATAGGTTTTCATTTCACAGACTGGTTGATGTCAATTGGGACATGAAATTTAGCATGTCCTACGTGTTATACGCAAACGTGCCAGTTTTCTGTATGGTACAATCGGTTGTACCAAGTATGACCCCTATAAGAGATGGGAACGTGTAGGATTATATAGGATCGTCATGTGGTCAAGCGGCAATCGTACTGTACGTGGCGCTTAGAAGAGAAGTTCAGCGCCAATCAAGACAGACCACAAAGAACAGAAGCGACAAGCATAAACGCCAGCGCTTGCTTTCTGTTCTTTGTGGTCCGTCTTGATTTGCGCTGAACTTCTCGTTTTGAAGTACCAACTAGGCCCAACAAAAGTTTTACTGATGTACGTGACACGTATGGTACATTGAGACGCACGGGTTTTTACACGGAAAACATGTGTATACGCATGCGACATGCCTCATTCCATGTTTTTAAAGCTGTCTGTACTTACATAGGACGCCGAGGGCTTGGCCATATGGAGATCATAGGGATATACAATCTATGAGAAGTCAAGTAGAGAAAATTAACGCGGCTTCACACATTAAGGCGCATTACTTGAAGTCACAATCACTGCAGTGACGACTGTGACACACAGTGTCATTATATTATTATTATTATTATTATTATTATTATTATTATTATTATTATATTATTATTTATTATTATTATTATTATCTCGAGAATTCAGGTCTCCCATGGCCCTACACAAATTGTACACGGCAAATGTCTTCCGCAACTTGAGTATGCGTCCGTGATATGGAATGGCATTGCTCAATCCAGCGGTAACACCATTGAACGAGTCCAGAAAAAATTCCTCAGCATATAACCATCGTTTTGCTAAAATGACTCTGGATCTCGTTCAAATACTGCTGACTCATTATCACTGCCATCACTTCACTGCCGACGAAATCGTTCTGATCTCTTATTTCTTTAAAGCTAGTCCACGGTATCATATCCTGCCCTGTACTTCTCAATTGTGTTAATTTTCGAATTCCGCGTAAGTTAACCAGAGAGACAGACCGTTTGATGTACCCGCCTGCTTCTTCCAACACTCTAACGTTCACAGAATACAAAGTCTTTATAATATTAATTTTCTTGATCTTGACGTTTTTCATAGTCCACAATCATTGTTTTTATCCGAGCTTTGCACTGTTTTGACATAGTATGGTACAACGTACAAAGTCTTCCTTTCTCCGTCTTTCCGCATAGTTGTACATGTGCAATCTAATTTTTTATTCCCCTTCAATATTTCTCATATTGTCTTATTTTACTCCTCCCTTTTGTGTTCATTTCTCTTTGTCTACGTGTTTTGCTCTGTTTATTTCTGAAGACTGTCTGTATTGTATTGTTTATTTTTTTGTTTTTTTGCGTGCGCCTGTACAAAGACCTCACGGTTTTCGTGGGCACGTTAAATAAATGATTTGATTTTTATTTATTTATTTATTATTTATTTATTATTGATTGATTGATTGATGATTGATTGATTGATGATTGATTGATTGATGATTGATTGATGATGATTGATTGATTGATTGATTGATTGATTGATGATTGATTGATTGATTGATTGATTGATTGATTATAAGGACACAGGGGATATAGGGAGGAAGCAGGCTAACAACTCCCACCTAGAGGGGCACAACGCCCGCCTGCTCTTTCGGGAAAAAGGAGGAGATAGAGGAAAAAAAGATGGAGCAAGCAAAAAAGTAAGAGAAGAAAGTAAGAAAAAATGGTGAAGACTAAGACAGAAGTTAGCAAACAATAATAAAAAAGACACAATTTCAGGGTAAAAAAGGAGGCTCTAATTAATGAGAAACTGATGTGCATATAACGTTGCTGTAGCCAACGCTTCGACGAGAGAGGTCCTCTTCTTGACGCGTTGGCTCCCTGCAGCGACACTCCCTGTTGAACGATTCCTCAACAGTGTAACAAAGTGCGAGAGACGGTTCACCTGTAAAGCCTACGTTTGCTCTGTGCAAATGAAACGTTCCGCATGCCATTTGAATGATTCCATATGTTTTCCGTAACGTTCTTACGGAAAAATATTGCAAATTATATGTGAAATATACGGAAAATATATGGAGTCCGTAAGGAAGCGTGTGGAATTATTGAAATGGTATTCGGAATGGTTCTGTAAGGAAATCGCGATAATGTAAAGATAGCTGCTACTTCAAGTTCCCTCTGAACGCGCCTGCAAGTGGCACACGGCATAGCCAGTGGTTCGAGAGTAGTTTTTGGTGGTTCTTTAGTCGCATACAAGTATTTGGCGGCCGTGGCCAGTGGGGCTCTAGCCTAAAGAGCTCCAGCAATTCGTCCGGAATTTTTTTTTCCAGTTTAACGTTTCCTTCGCCTTGTATCTACAGTCATGCTTTTTTTTTCAAATGTTTTTAAAAGCGGAGCTTTTTAAATTTTCGTTGCGCGGGTAGTGCGAGCAGAAGCTATCATAATCATGAATCGGCACTCGCTTTCTTCGTCCTCTCTTCCTGTCAGCCTTCGTCTTCATCTTCTGCATCGCTCACAAAACATGTGCGCCGATTTCTCCTGCGCAGGATGAAATAACTCTGATGGTTGAGAGAACGAGCGCAGAGAGAGAGAGAGAGAAAGAAGGACAAAGAAACAGAGAGATAAAGAAAGAGATAGAGGGAAATTCTTGGCGAGGTGGGACTCGAACCCGCGTACCCACGGTCTGAAGGCGAGCGTCCTAACCACTCTGCTATCCAGGCTATCCGTGACTTTGATACGTAAAGCCCAAGCAATGTTTACTAAGTTTTCTTCTTTGCTAACGCAGTGATTATGTTCTTTTAAAGGGACCGACAACTGATTTTTCTCGACCCAGTTTTTTTACGACACGACAGGAAGCTTACCCTTCGTAGCGTTTGTAGCTGCAGTGGTTTATCCTAAAAGCGCGTAGTTATTTTATAAGCAGTATTTTTCGATCTGAAAGGCTCCAAACACGCATGAAGGCTTGCTCCAGCAACGCTGAGAATTGATAGCGATGCCGCTAGCCCTTGTGAAAGCTGTCGTTGTTCTGCTTTCGCAGGAGTTACTGTAACTACGCTTAACCACCTTTATTTTGAGCTTTCCAACCATTTTTGAAAATAGCAAGCTGTTACAATGAGATGATGTGGCTTTACACATCTTCTCTGTATTTGTACAGCGTTGTGTGCGCCTGCACCCAAGGTTGCCTGCGCCTGTGTCAAGGCTGCCTACGCCAAGCGAAGGCAGCGCCACTTTGTTGCATACAACTAACGCAGGCCTATATGTACATTTTTATGGAGTAATATCTTTTAATATAAAGAAATGAACAATATTTCAGTACTAGCAGAAAAGTCATCGAACGCGTACCCCAATCAACGGTCATGTGACCGGCTTCATCGGACCATTTATCATTTTGCCGCCAGAGGCGCCAAAGGTCATTTTTCGCGACTTTCAATGAAGAAATAAAATATAAATCCACCTCTCACGATATAAACAGGGTTGGTTTGAGTCAATGCGACGGACAATCTTTTCATCAGTGGAGTCATCTCATTTCATGTTCTGGGCAGTTGTCGGTCCCTTTAAGGCGAAAGCCTTAGATCTCCATGTTTCAAGGTCACGTTGTGAGATTCAGAAAATATCACCTGAGCGCGCGAGCCGTGTGTCCACTTGGTCTTTGCAACTTTCGCTAGAGTAAAAAAAAAAACTGCGCAAATATCGCGTTACCGTGCGAGCTGCTCTTCACTTCGCCTTTGCGGCGTTCGCGACACACAAAAAAAATTAAAAAGCGGAGTACGCGTAATTTATGTGCCCAGTAAATTAGCCACACCGGATGACTCACCTTCGAGTGGCCTTAGGCGAATGCTAAGGGACCTTACATGTGACTTAACACAGCTTGCTTGTCTAGTTGGACAGGATCAACGTTTTTTGCGCAAACTTTACAAAAACGAACTGAAGACGGCGATGAAGGTTTTGTACGTCCTTCATCGCCGTCTTCAGTTCGTTTTTGTAAAGTTTGCGCAAAAAAACGTTGATCATGTCCAAAACTAGCCCATTACCAAGTTTTTCTTATGGGCTAGTTGGAATACTGAATTTTTATGCATTTCCAGCGCTTAGGCAAATAAAAAAAGCATGCAAACACGGACAGAAAAAGGGACGGTATGAACGGTGGTCTTCAGCTATCCCTTTTCTTTCCGTGTTTGCATGCTCTTTATTTTTTTCCTATTTTGCCTAAGCGCTGGGAATTCATCAAAGGGACCCTGGGAGTTTTCTCTCCTTTAGACTTTAAGATTGATGCTACGAGAGGTTTAGTTTTATAATTGCATTAGAAGAACAGAGCGTTGGGCAAGTTAGTAATCCATTGCGAATGGCATTTTGAGCAAAAAAAAAAAAAGCAGGAACAAGGAAGGAAGAAAAACACGAGACAAGCGCGGTCTCGTGTTTCGCGCTTGTCTCATGCTTTTTTTCTTCTTGTTCCTGGTTTTTTTTGCGCAAAATGCCCGGTATAATTGCACACGTGATTTCTGTTTCCCTCGTAGACGCCAGAGCAGCCGCCTCGAAGCAGATGGGTGCGAACGCCGCGGTGCAGCCCCAGCACAGGATTGCGCCCGATGGACGTGGTCACCCGCAACAGCCGCAACAGGAACTCGCGAAGCGGGTGATCGGCTCGTCGCAGGAAACCTACGTCCCGCTACTCGACTTAGTAAGGATGCGTCTATCGTGTTGGATTTTAAACGCGCAGCTGTTTAAGCGTGAGGTTCGCTACGAGGCGTTAACAAAAACTATCATCATCATGAACGCCCTCTACCTTCCATGACATTTCGCGTAGCCTAGCAACGCTTTGGAGGAAGGAAAGTAGGAGGAGCAAAGAAGTGCAGAGGAGGAGAAGAAATAAATTAAACAAAATAAAGTTTATTTGCGAGGCGGGATTCGAACCCGTGTACCCACGATCAGACGGCGAGCGTCGTAACCACTCGGCTATCCAGGCACGCTAGCATAGAGAGAGAGAGAAAAATAGATGAAAAGCAAGAGGCACGGAGGATAACAAGCATTTATGGGAATCATGTGAAAGCATAGCATAGCCTTGTATAGTTCCACTTTACCACCCACTTCTATGGCAAGGGGGTGGTAAGGTGGTAAGTAAGGATGAGGAGGAGTAACGTGGGGTTGAGGAGGAGGGAAAGGAGGAGGGGAGAGGGGTGAAGACTAGCATAGTCATGTAGAGTATAGTACAGCAAGGGGTCGAAAGGGAAGTGACGCCGAGGAGGAGGGAAAGGAGGAGAGAAGGTAAAGCATTGCATAGTCTTGACACTATAGTATAGCAAAGGGGGAGAAAGGAAAGTGAGGATGAGGAGGAGGGAAAGAAGGAAGGGAACGCCATTAGCTCCATGTTTCCTCAGTCTTCGAGTGCGTATAGAGCCCCAGTATTTTTTTTTATAAATATAATGTATAGAAGAGATCGTGCCTCAATGGCGGCACCGGCTACTCCTTCTGGCTTAGCAAAAACAAAAAAGCGTACACAAGAAAAAATAAAAAGGGCACAAAATATCTCACACAGCAGAACACGAGATGTGCAAGCGCAGTACGATGCAATAGCACATGTCAAATATTTGGGCACGAGTTCAGGTAAGTAAAGTAAGTTCTCATGTACGCATGCAAGGTCGATGGTCTGTATGGCTTCATATATGGACAGGAAAACACAAAAGACAAATAATTTCGTAACGTGACGTAAAACACACTACCACAACATTGTGCAAATCTGAACTCATAACAATATTATTAGGGTGTTGTAGTGAGCTCGTTGGTAAGGATCCATTTGAATACACAGCGCTTAAAGAAACACGCACACAAAGGGCAAGAATAAAGACGGGCGCTGTCCTCGTTCTTGCCATTTGTGTGTGTGTTTCCTTAGGCGCTGTGTATTCGAACAAGGCTAATGTTACGCATATTGGTTTCAGGATAAAGTGTACCCTAATTATACCATAAAAACTTTTGTTTTTTTTTTCGAAAAACCCAGATCGGATTGGAAGTCAGGTAGACCGGTTGGACAGCTCTTACATAACCTCGTCTAACGAGGTTGGTGCGGGCGCTTGTGTCGATGTCAGAGACACCATAGCACATCCAAATTACTAAGACGAAAGCCTTAGGTGCCTCATCAAGGGCGAAAAATGACCGTCGGCGTCAACACGAGCGATGAATAAAAAAACCGTCATCACATGATGACGTCAACATATGACTTCATCATGACGTCGACAGATAGCCAAAAGTTGCGACATCATCAAGACGCCATTAGGACGTCACATAGTGTGACTTCACATGATGACGCCATCCCATGACAGCACGCTTGCTCAAAGGTGGGTGGTTCACGGAGGCAGTGCAAAACCAGATGAAGTGCACAAACCTTACAGTGCCTCCGATCTCGGAGGCAGTGCAAATCACCTTAGGCGCAGAAAACTTTCGGATGGGGGCCGGGGAGGATTAATATATCGACTGAGAAAAAAAGAGGGCTTTCGCCTTCGCGTCGTTTTAGGCGAATGCGTAAGGGACCCTGTGAGGGACCCTGCATGGTTGCGAGGAATAGAACGATATAAAATTGAGGGTAGGGATTACCAGGTCATGTCGATGGCTGCGAGCCGTCGACAAGACCCGTTCACGTCTGCACGTGGGTCGTATCGAGTCAACGTAGTGCGTGCAGTTGGTCATGGTTCATCCCTACCAGCTAAAGTTCAGACGACAATGAGCGGAAAACTTGAATTCGTTAAGCCGATTCGTCCCGCGTTTGTCCGGATTAATGTAAGCTATTTAGTTTCGAAAACGAAGATCTCTACTGTATTCAACTAATAACGTCACTGTCCAAGCACATTCGTACGTAACAGCTAGGCTCAACTTAGGTTTAATTTGAGCCTAACATTTTTTTTTCGTGTTGCTTCTCAACAAAAGCATATAATAGCGTGTTTGTGGAGACTACTCTCAGAAGCACACGACACACGGTTTCACGGGATTATTCTTTACAGGAAATTTATTAATGTCATTTGTACCACATTAACAATTAGTGTAATTAAATGTGATTAATTTGTAATATTAACATCTATCTGCTACTCGGCGACATTTATTTGCCGGATGAAACTTTCATTAGAAATCGAGGGAGCTCTTTGGTAATGTAATCCACACTATGAATCGAACAGCTCTAGAAATCAAACCTCATGCACACTGAAGGCCCTCACGTGGCCTAGGCTATTCCTTTATTGCAATAAAACGACTAGTTTTTGCCGTGGGCGTCGCCGACGGCGAAAATCACTTTATTATGTCACTTAGCGGTCGCGTTTGAGAAAGGACCGCGCTGCTCAAACACATAGAAGTAAGAACTCTGACAGCTGTTCGCGCTCGTCCTGTGTATACCTGTGCGTTCGTTTGTGCATTTTTCTTTGTGTTTGAGCAGCGCGCTTTGTCAAGCTGTGAACGTGTTAGTTCGCGCTCGTCCTGTATGGTTCTTTTCGTGCATCCTTTGTGATGAGCAGCGCACTGAACGTTTCGAGCTGCATGCCATTTTTTGCGTGACGCTCCAGTTTGTTGCTATCGCATTCAATGCTTCGCCCTTGCGGCGATTGTTTTCTACAAAGAAAATATCTTTTAGAGAACACCATAAGATTGGGTGTGGCTAAAATACAAATGAAAACAGTGGTTAAAATTAGTTAGTAGTCAGTACGCCAGAGGCGTTATGCATTGAAACGATTGTTTGCGTTCCTTGCTTGAATATTGTTCTTCAAATAACGGAGTTCTGGGCTTTTAGTTGCATGATGAAGTGCTGTTCTTTTTTTTCTCATCCCACAGCTCTCAGTGCCAAAGGGTGAGTAATTTTGCTTCTTTTCTAGACCTTGTTTGTTTCGATCCAAGTTATGTGGACGCTCTCAAACGTTGCTATTTTTTAGCTTCCTGGCAGGCGACGCTAGCACAATTAACCCATTAGGGCCCAGCGTACTTTACAAAGTACACTTCATTTTTTTGGAATAGAAAATACACTATCCAATATTCTAATTTTTCTGATTAGCATTTTTTATGCTAAAGGTTGCAGGAAGACACTCCTAATCGAACATACTGACTCAAGTCAATTTTTTCTGTGCTACGAGTTGTTAAACTTTTGGAAAGCGAGCGCCCGTCGAACGCATGTGACGACTACTACGTTTTCTCAATTATTTTAAGGTTTCACGCTGTATATATTGAAAAAACAGATTGATTGTGCTTCAAAAGGTACAATATAACCGCAGCGAAGCGCAAGAATCAGCTGTAGTGCACAGTTTTGCTCTGAGGGGTAATCAAATGTTGGTGTACTTTTTGTAGTACACTGGGCCTTTGTGGGAGCTTACATGTGCATTGCGTTGTAGGTTGCTTCAGAGAGCGAACCAGGTATTTTCTTCAGAAAAATGCCGTTTTTACGGTCATTTGAGACTCGGGAGACTGCAACAGATGCCGGCAGGGTTATACGAGAGCCACTTGGTGAAGTAATTGTCACTCCAAAACAGCTGAGGAGGAGGGGGAAGACGGCTGTGCGAATGAATGCCTTCTGCCTGATGGAACGAAAGAAATCGGGAAGACTGCTTATGTTTTGATCCGGAAAACGAGTTTCTTTTCGTAAAGGGCAAAGACAATAGCATAGTTGCTATGGCAATGAACTATGACACAGTCGAGCCACTACGCTCTTTAAGCAGATGATCATCAACTCAAAAGGAAAACGTAGTGCCATCACGAAACATTGTCAGCAGCTGGAGCAATATTGCCATGGCAGAGATTCACCTCCACAATCAAGCTGCGTATAACTTCAGAATTTTCATTCGTGGGAAAATGAGATGGAAGCACCTATTTACACAGATCATCAACATTGCTGCACTGAATGCATAGAAGATCTGCCTACCTACTGGAGGTTAGCAGACCCTCTATGCGTCGACTGCTGTCATTCACCTGCATACTTGCAAGACACTACCTGTGCCGCGTACACAATAGAACTATCAAGAAGTCTTCCGTGTCCAGTGTGCCTGCCAGTCCCTCCATCCATATGGGCATTTCACAAGAAGATTGAAAAACGGTTGAAGTGCACTGTCTGTGATAAATAGAAATGATGCTGCGAAAAGTATGGTGCAACGCTTTGCATGATGCGTCGCTGCTTTGACAAGTTGCATGTGCCAAAACAACTTTTGTATTAGTATGGCAAGGGCCAAGCATGCTGGCTATTCGTGTGCCGAGCCAGCTTGCATTGCTATCGCAAGAGCCCAGCGTACTTTCTAAAGTACAGTAAAACTTCTAAAGGAATGATGTAACGCTATGAAACTTGCCAGATGTTATTGTCTACTATAGTTAGATAAGTGCGCGAAATTTCAATTATATTCAGCAAATAGTTTTTGCTTGGGCCTTAATGGTTTAACACCTTAGTGCGAATGTACAGACGCAGCGCCTACTATTTGCGAATTACAAAGTACGTGTTTCAGGTCAAACGTCGACTTCTTCTATCCAACTCACCTGCGTGCCGCTCTGGACATTAACTTCTGGAATACTCAAACTATACTCGCGGACAACTTTTCTTGGCAATGAAGCAAAGGCTACAGAGCCACAATGCACGTATCCTACCGCTAATGAATGTAGTCCCGAAATTGCGTCCGTATTTTCTGCGTGAGATATAAAATACTCCTTTATTTTCTACATGTAGCTTTTTGAGACGGAACGCAGCGCACACAAGCGAAATATTTGTATTTCTTTTACTTTATACGTTGTCACTTTGCGTTTTTGCATGCGTGAAAAAGTCGCGCCTTTTGCCCGTACGTTAGACGCTAAGCAGCGTTTGCGTCGAAATGCAACGCTAGCCATCACTTTCCACGGCGTTACGAGACGCGCGCCAAACCGGACTACTTCGCGTAGCAGTACATGTGCAGACGCTCCGCCCCCGTAGCTTTCCCTTCATTGCCAAGAAAAGTTGTCCGCGAGTATACGCAGATGAAAGAAGATACGTTTAGAACAAAATCTGAAAGATTTAGAGTTCCGCAGGTACTCTAATGAGCGAGAGCAGAGTGCCGTCTCTCACAACAATCTCTAAAGTCATAGAAAGAAACGAGTGAATTAGACAGGCGCCCTTTAACATTACAAGCATTACTTCGACCGTGGCCTCCAAAGCATCTACGCTAATGAAAGAAGTTATGTTTAGAACAAAATCTGAAAGATTTAGAGTACCGCACGTACAGTACTGAGCGAGAGCGGAAGGCCGTCTCGGACAACGATCTCTAAGGTAGCAGAAAGAAACGAGTGAATTTAGACAGGCGCCCTTTAACGTCACAAACATTGCTTCGACCGTGGCCTCCAAAGCATCTACAGCAAAACGCAAACATCTTCTTAAAAAATTTCTTTGCGGGAACTGAACTTAACAACCATTTGTGATTAACAGTCATGGGCAGTTATCTAGAAGTGACATTTTATTCAGTGTAGTGCAGAATGAACATGGACAGACACGTGTGCTTCGGAACGTTCTAGTGTAAAGTGAACTCTTGCCAGTGAACTGCCCATTTTCATGTAATTCTTTTTATTTGTTCCAGGTTGGCATTCAATTTCTTCACTTGCGTGTTTATTTCAGGGCAACCATTCTGCTTTGATGCAGCAATGGGGTATCCGATGTCCTATGTACCTCAATCTCTTCACAAAAAACAAGTTATGGCATACAAAGGAAAAACAAGATTGAAATGCATTTAAACTGGTAACATAAGCAGAATTCTGACTGTCCGCGGCGTGCGCAAACACTGGGGCTTGACATCTGTGGTGGCGCGATGTCTCAAATGACGGAGGACCTTGCTTGTGATGTCACAGTTTGTGGCCGCGTCTGGTAGAATTTAGTATTCGCAGATACGGCCGCGCTGGAACTAGGCGGTAGCGTTCCAGTGCGACCGTGGCCCATTCCACCCGCCCGCTCGCCCATAACGCGCATTACTATTAAGGCCGGACTGGAACGCCATCAGCGCTGCTGGTTGCAAGCGCTTGATTGGCTTGTGACAGCGATGTTTTTCGGGCTCCACCCACAGTACCAGTATGCCTTATGTTTATTAAAGTTGTCTCTTTCTCTCTCTCTCTCTATCGCACACACACAGCGGCAAAAATTGGTCTCGGACCGATCGGCGCGACGAGTGTTCTTCGGTCGCACTCTGCCGCGCGATTTGTCGAGCGAGCGGAAATTCTTGAATGTGAATGGGGCTTCAATGTCACTTCACTAGTCAAAACTGGGTGGATGTGCTTTCAACTGCTTTCAGAACGTCAACGCATGTCGCTTTCGAGCGACATGCGTTCACGTGCTTTCGAGCGACATCACTGTGGAGGGCGCCACCGCAGAACGTCGCTTGCTTGTGTTCAGAGTTACGCAGAGTTAAGACGTGACGTCAACCGTTTTTCAACCCGTGTCCCTGTTTGTTATTCAGATAGACGAGAAAGTGCCGGCCACATGTACTGGGTGTTCGAAAACTAACTACACAATGAGAAAGTAAACAATTATATGACGGTAATTGTTAATGACGTTGCGGTTGCATATGGAATACTCAGAGTAAGCCTCTTATAGTCGGGTACAACTTTAGCAGACAGGAGAGGCCCCGCCCAGATGACTGAAGCGCAGCAGCCAATTGCCTCCGCGACTGAAGAAATAGTCCCGGGCAGCCATGTTAGGCATGTTCTCCATCGGCGGGGTCACCGGCCGTCCGGCTCATGACGTCACCCGAAGTGCGCGCCTATTGGTGGAGGCTCGTGTGCATCCGCCTTGAGGGGAAAGTGCCGCTGCCTCCTGAACTTGTACCCGACCACAGTTTGTATGATAGCGTCTGTGAGGTGCTATCAATGGGCAGTTGTACGACAGCTATCCTTACACAACGCATGAACCACGGACGGAATTATTAAGCACATTCCAGGCTACTCCAGCAGTGGCGTAGCCAGGGGGCAGACACTAGGCACGTGCCCCCCCCCCTCCTTCTCCCGAAACACATTTCTGCCTACGCCACTGTATTCCAGCAACCCTAAGCAGCGTCGTGTGCTGACGTGTTTCTAAGCCGGTGGTGTACATTTTTGCTCATACGGTGCATACTGTCCGCACTACTGTGAAATCTAAAGCTTCGTATTTATGTTACCCTATTGTTACCCCATTGTTGCTTTCGGTCACCAGTAAATTGCCCACGCTCTGAAGAGGAAAGGGCACTTCTGAGCGTCATGGCCACTGCAGCAGCGGTCCACAGCATGTTGTCACGTTTTGAGACAATAACCCTTTTTTTAATTATTGCGCCGTCATTGTAAAAGATACCGGACGCCATCGCTATTCCTTATCTATCGCCCTGTCATAACAGATAAGAAGTCCGAGCTCAACGTTCCAGTATTGTCTTTGTCACGGGCATAGTGACGAAGCACAGTGTTGCTGAATCACTTATTTATTTATTGTGGCTGAATATCGTATATTTATCTATTAAATACTCTGAATGCCGAACGGCGTTGCAGATAGGGGCGGGTAATACATCTACATTTATACAATGTTATGCAAGGCAGCTTGAAAAATTGAACGGTCGGGTTGATGGCGACGGAGGCGGTTCTATTCAGATGCTGCCTTTGGCAGGAATGAATTGAAGAAAATGTTCTTCTCGCAATTTGGCTCTTAGAGCTTGAAGTTTTAGTCGATTCGCGTTGATGTGTAAGTGGGTGGGTACGAGACGGTCACTTTTTATTTCCGGGTTCGTTAGATGAATTTATAAAAGAGCGACAAACGGACGCGCTTCCTTTTTGATGACAGGTCAGGGACATCAAGGTTAGTTTTGATGGCGGATATTCTTGCAGTGCGGGAGTAGTTGGACATGATGAAGCGTGCGGGCTGGTTCTGAATGGCTTCATGAATGTATGTTAGGTGAACTGTAGATGGATCCCAAACTGATGAAGCGTACCTAAGTTTTGACCATTTATTGTATATCAGCTTTTGGATAAGCGAGTGAAGACGAGGAGAACGAGGTGGCGCGACCGAGGATTCTGAGCTCGTGACCAGGCTGCCTGCTTTTCAGTGTGTTCTGAAAAGACAATAAAGGAATGTTATAATACCGTTCGATTCATGGGAGCCGCCATCTTGGCTGATAAGCGATGTTTTGCGGTTTCCTACGTCGTTATATAAAATGACCATGGTCATGAAACGTTGAATGTACCGGCTCAAGCGTTTTCGTGGGTGCTAGTTCACCGTAGCACTGTTTGTTATTAACTGCAACGTTATCAGTCCAAGATGGTGGTGCTTGAGCGCGTCCGGAAAATGGTGTATAGAACGAGATTGAGAAGAAAGAGGACAGGAGAAAAATTTCGACGTAAAACTTAAAGTGATCATGATGACGACAGATGATGAAGCATACCTTCCTCCTCAGGTTACAAAACACGTTATTGCAATTCTCCTGTATTCATTTTTTTCGTATTCGAGCGCAGATCTGTATGACATGGACCGTGTTTCAAAGGGACGACGGAGCAGTGCAGGGGGACTGGGGAAAGCTGCACACGACCGAGCCACTTGCGTGCTCAACGTTTGCAGGTGCAGCAAGTGACGGCCACGAAGAGATGACCGTTTCCGACGGTTAGCGTTGTGGGCTTAGACGTGCTCTCGCTCAGAAAGATAGGCGAATGCGAGGAAATAGATTCGTTCTCTCTCCTACGTTTGAGGAATGGTAATAAAGAGTCACTGAAGAAAAAAATTGTTTAAGCGACAACAAAAAAACACTCGTTCGACTACAAGAAAGAGGAGGTGACTCTAATCCTAGATTTGGTTGTCTGGTTATTGGCACTCACACCTCGGCGTTCTTGTGCCCTGGTGTATTCCTCGGGATAACATAGTGTTTAATCGCGCTGCCGTAGCGGATCTCAGAGGACAAGTAGAAGGAAGCGCGTGGTTGAGGTCTGCTCTGCCAGGTGCCGCAACAATCCCAGCTGCTCACAAGGAAACCGCATGCTCTTTCAGTGAACTCATTCTACTAATTTTGATTCATAATATTGATTGTTGATTGACCCTAAGTAAACTTATGCTCCGATATCATATGTATCCAATGTAACTTTAGCTTGAACCGCTACCATCGATTTCGTACCAGTGTTATCTTTTTAAATACATTTTATGAATATTCGGAAAACCGGAAGTGAACGCTCGACCGGAAGTGCTTGGAAGAGAAACAAGAGAATCATCGTTGCTTGTGCCAAAAAAACGTAGACAACTGGATCATTGCTATGAGGGTGGATGCCGTCGATGTGCTCTTTTGAAATGTGGATAGCCAAATACTGGTTTACACTAGCCAATAGTAAACGTCACAAAGGATAAAAACCAGCGGAAAACACAGTAAACGTAATCCAACACTCAGCCAGCTGTAGCAGAAATCAACGAATAGTGAGCATAAGGTAACAGTTTGAAGAAACTGCGTTGGAACGGCGCAAATACGAGAGTTCGTGCGTTGGCGATCTGTGACGTCGCCGTGACGTACAACTATCGGGTTCTGGGGCGAAGTCTGAAAAATGAAAAAAAAAAAATCGTCTAAAGACGATAGAAGAGGCGCTGCGTGAGATATGGACGTCATCTGGCAATACGTCGGGAAACATGAGTGCTGTGTTGCGGGCTGGTAGTCCCGGCGCAGCAGCAGGCGAAGACCGGCGGTGACCAACGCGACCGGCGGGAACGCCAGCCAGCTCGAACACGCGGTTTGGCACGAAGCGCTGAAGCAGAAGAAACTTCCGCACTCAACGAGTACTCTCCACACACTCTTTTATTTACACGTCACCTGGCTAAAACAGGAATGCCAGAGCGGCGCCCCATGGCATTCGTACAGTGCAATACAGAACCGAAACCGAAACACAACAATGAGCTCGTGCAGAGGGCACGGAGGAAGTCAAGTTTAACGCGCAGTCGCATTTTCAGCGCAGCTTAAGAAACTAGGGTCTTTAGAATTACGTATGCATGCATTTTCTATTAAAGGAACACACCACCTAATACTTACCTAATGATGTTGCGCCTCAGATATGCGTAATGTTTGCTTTTTGGTCGACAATGTACACAAGTATGAACTCGTCAGCCGTTCAAGATGGTGGCCCTTGGGCAAGTGGTTCTACTTTGGCCGAATGGTTGAATCGAGGGACGTGCCGACAAACAGAAAGACAGAAGACAGACCAAAATTTCTCCGTTTAGGTATCCCAAGAAAGACTATCGTCTTTAAAAGTTACGTTCATGTTCTTCCTTCTTTGTGACGAAAGAATCATCGATAAATCACCCGAAAACAGAGTTTAGAAAGAATAGTTTGTCAGCCAAAATGATTTAATGTTGCTGTTCTGCGCCATTAAAATATGGGACCCATGATTTAAAACAATCCGCGAGTTCCAATAGTATTTAATTATTTATTCACTATTTATTATTTATTATATGCTTGCTCTCTTGCTCGCTTGTTTGCTTTACTTAGTTAATTTTTTTCTTTACTTATTTAACTGCTTGAGTTACTTTACCTGTTTTACTTGCGTATGGATAGTAAAATAAATGAATGATTAATCGAAGAAAAGTACCGCAAAAAGATTAATCGTCATCGATGCCCTTCCTTCATATATTCGGCTTTCGACAGGCGGTTATCTGCCGCAACGAAATGCCGGACAGAGGCGTGACGATGGGGAAGCACGGAAGTTCTCCGATTTGCTGAAGCCACCCACTGCTGCCGCATTCAAGAGACGAAGAAAAACGATGCAGCGCGAACGTGTCACGCCTTCACTTATCGCGTGGCTAGAGCGTACTAGAACAAGGGAGTGCCTGAACGAGCTTCGAAAAGTGAAGCACAAATAGGGTCAATCCGCTTGCAGCGCTGCGATCGGTAGTCTGCAATGTGTCGTCGTTTAAGAGTTGCGCGCGGCTCGCCGAAGTGGTGCAGGGGGGTAGAATGCCCGCTTCCTACTCAAAAGGCCCGGTTAGAATCGCAGCTGCAGATTGTGGGTTCTTATTTTTAATGTCACCTTTTATAGCTGTATGGTTTTCCTTTGTTTCTTAAAACTAGCTTCAGTTGCTACGTGTTGGTTCAAAAGTAACGTAAAATGCGAAGTAAAATAGAAGAAATTGCAGTGAGCGCAGTTATTTCCAGTGCCACCGCCCGGTATTGAACAAAAACGTAAAGTATGGCCTCCGAGTTTCGTGAATACGAGACTCGAAACGAGATTTCACATTTTGCGTTACTTTTTGTAGCAACGCGTAGCAACGGAAGCTAGTTTTACGAAACAAAGAAAACAAACACGGCTATAAAAGGTGACACTAAGAATAAAAACCCACCATCTATTGCAGACTACCGATCGCAGCGCCGCAGGTGGATTGACCCTGTTTGGGCTTCACTTTTGTACATTGGTGCTGCGGCCGTTCCGAGCCCCCCTGTTCTAAGTAATTCTAGCGTGGCCTACTGTGCTGCGGACACACGACTGCACGCCAAACATTTCTCTTGCTTGATGTTCGTGTCCCCGTACACGCTACAATCACGGCCAGATTATTTGTTATGCGAATGCAGTAAGTTTTCAGCCATGATATTGTCACTTCGCATCGGAGATAGACGCATTTACGCTCATACAAAAGAGTACGAAGAAGCGAAAACACAGCAGTGCCGCAGCCCTAAGCATGATGGCAACACTGAGAGCATACCATCGGCCCCTGCAGCTCATGGTTCGAGGGTGCTCCTGTGAAAAGGTTTATAGTGCCAGCGTAGGCTTTTAAAATGGCAGCATAGGAGGTGACAAAGTTTGAGTCTACACTGATACTTGACTTGGGTGTATATTAGTGGCACTCGCACGCCGGCGTTCCTGTGCCCTGGTGATTTGGCATAACCTTAGTGTCAACGCGCTGCCGAGGCAGATCTCAGAGGCCACGTTGAAAGAAGTTTGATATCTTCTCCACCAGGGGCCGCAAAGATACTAGCTGCTCACAAGAAAAACCGTCTGCTTGTTCAATAAACGCATTGAATTAATTTTCATTAATTATGCTCAGAATTAATTGGTCCTCATCATAAGTAAAGCTATCTCCGATATTATACGTATACAATATTTCTTGAACAAGAACCGTCGATGTCATGCAGTTTTTATTAACGGCGGACCTGTTTAAGCTCGAGAATAGTACCCGCGGAGCGTTTTTCGCAGCCCGAGCGGGTATGTGCCGCAGAAACTGGGCAATCCCCACTGCTCGCCTCCGTCCACTAAATTGAAACAGCTGTCTATAAACTATCCTAGCGGGTATGTGCCAAACAGTTCCGACAGCGATGTCTAAAGTCGTGCGCTCTCTGACAGACAGACAGACAGACAGACAGACAGACAGACAGACAGACAGACAGACAGACAGACAGACAGACAGAGACAGACAGACAGCAGATAGATAGATAGATAGTAGATAGATAGATAGATAGATAGATAGATAGTAGATAGATAGATAGATAGATAGATAGATAGATAGATAGATAGATAGATAGATAGATAGATGATAGATAGATAGAAGATAGGGTCCAAAGTAGGAGCGTGCGAATAGTGAATTTTAGAACCGAATCGAATACGAATCGAATACTATTCGAATCGTTTTCGAAGAGTAACGCAGCTATTTGCAAAGCAGCCGGAGAATGGTAATGTAGCCATTTTCGAAACAGCCCAAAAATACCACGTTTTACTTGAAGCAATATTCACAAGCTTTAACAAAGGAACATTACGATTACTTTTAACCGACAAAAAAATCCACAGTTGTGTAAACTGAAGAAAGCTCGTATACAGAAGCAACCAGAGCCTTAGAAATATTTGTAACTGCAGGTTGAAATACAGCAGTGACTAAAGCATTCAAACTGGCACTTTTTCAACAGCTTTTAAACAAAAGTCATATGTAAATATTAAACTGTATTCATGAGTCAAAATCATCATAAATGTCATGATGAAAAACTAAGAGAGTGGATTTATGACTCTGTCGCTTCGGCAACCCAAGATTTTAAATTTAAAGCAAAAGCGCCTCTATTCCGGAATAATATAGTGTCGATAGTTCTGTAAAACCTTGGGCTGCATGCATCCTGGTAATTCTACGCTTAAAGCAAGAAACGTTACGCCTGTCTGTTCCAACGTTTCGTTCCTTTGAGTTCTTTTTTTTCATCGGTGCCTATAATTTGAAAATATTAGATTTATGTAATATGCACAATTCGATCCAGTACTGAATCGAATAGAACGCTATCCGAATCGTTATTCGAAATTTTCGAATATTCGCACACCCCTAGTCCAAAGAAAAATTACACCATCTCCAGCTAAATGGGGCCATGAGACGATGCGAAGCCGGAGCACTTGCACGATCGCGTTCCGTTGGCTTTCGTTGGTCATGCTACCGACCTCGCGTCGTGGAACGCGAAGAGGAACGCTACGCGCGTCGTGTCTTCCCTCTAGCCTTGTCGTTATTCTCACAGGGCGAGCGGGGAACGCGGTCGTCAGGCGCGCGAGGGGGGGAGCGTAGGAGAGGAGAGAGAGGGGGAGGGGAAGTGGAGAGGGGAAGTGAAGAGGGAAAAGGGGGAGGAGGTGTGTGGAGAGGAGGTATGTTGAGAGGTTTGCGCATGCGCAGTAAGGGTGGTCACGCCGCACACCCCCACCGGTTTGAGCTCCGCTAAAAGATCTTCGCATCTAAAGACAGGTGTAGTAAAAGTGCAAACACTCAGTGTCCATTGAGAACACTTTGTGTTTCCGAGGATTCCGCTTGCGCAGTATGTGCAAAAAGTGACACTGCCGGCGAAAGTTTACGGTCAGCGAGCCTTTTGTGATTGTGCGCTTCAATCACATATAGCGCAGCTGTACGTTGCATGTGTAGCAAGAATTGTTCCGTGACTTCGGACAGGAACACAGGGCTTTCATGTGGGTTGATGTTGGCAAAACTACTACGGACCAAAGTCAAGCAATGAAATCGCAATATGATGCCCCAGTTTCCCTGTTTAACCAGTCTTCGCGACGTTTAGTAAGCGAAGCTGCTTGACTTTTAGCAGCGAAGCTGTAAAAGCTTTCCAAATCTCCGGATCGTCCGCACAAACTGGGCGTTACGCGGCCCCGGAAGCTGGTATGTGCCAAGCAGGTCCTAGCATACCACAGCCATGCATAGTAGTCTTCGCACTGGTTCCTTCTTTTTGGGTGTAATAAAGAGAACACCACCACCACCACGCATAGTATAGCATAGCAAAGGGATCAGAAAAAGTGAATGTGCAAAGAGAGTCATGTGAGGGTGAGGAGATGGAAAGGAGGAGGGGAGAGGGTAGAACAATGCGTAGCCTTGACTAGTATAGTTTAGCAACGTGCTGGGAAAGGGAAATGAGTGTTGGAAGGACTGTTTATAGGGTGCGGAGGAAGAAGAGCAGGAGGTGCGAGGGTAAACCATAGTATAAACATGTACCGTATGCACAGCAAGGGGTTGAAAGAGAACTATGTGCCAAGTAGCCCCTTGCATAGCATCGCATAGTATGTATAGCAAGAGTTGGAAAAGGGAAGTGAGGGGGAGAGGGTAAAAAACATACCCTTGTATAGTATGGCAAGGGGTGGGAAATGGAAGTGAGGGCGAGGAGAAGTAACACGTGCGGGGAGGAGGAGGCAAAGAAGGAGGGCAGAGCGTAAAGCATAGCATAGCCATGTATAGTATAGCATAGTATAGTATAGTATAGTATAGCAGAGAATGGGAAAGGGGAATGAGGATGAGGAGGAGGAAAGAGAGGAGGGGAGAAGGTAAAGCATAGCATTGTCATGTATACTATAGTATAGCTAGAAGGTGGAAAGGGAAGTGAGGGTGAAGGAAAGGCCATCAGCTCCGCTGTTTCTTCAGTCTTCGCACCACTAGTGCGGTAGCTGCCCCAATTTTTTTGACAAAACATTTCCTGAATATTCGGTAAATCGAAAGTAAGTGCTCGACCGGAAGTGCTTGGAAGAGAAACGATAATGTCACTCGCTGCCCGTGGCACTAAAATGTGAGCTATTTAGAGTAGTATACGTTGCGTGTTTAGACCAAATTAAAAAGATTTAAATTTGTACGCGTTCTTCTGTAGGAGATCAATAAGACGTCCAGATTTCTCTCTGTGAGTCCAACAACTGCAAGAAGTCTTGATGGAGCCGATCGTACAAATGCGCACCTGGCTTAAGTCATCCTGAAAAGCCTCCGTGCTTGGTCTGCCCATTTCAAGGTTGGCTGCGTGTCCAACTTGCTTTATTAGTAACCTGCACAGCAAAAAGCAATGCAGAACAGAAATTTAGTATGCATTTTATCCTTTAAGCAAACGACTACAAAAATCAGCGCAGCTTGCAATAAGTCGTGCAAGGATGGGTCACAGCAGAGCTAGTGGGGACCTTGCTAGTCCTGGCTTGGCTATGCTGTTACCCTCTCACCTTTCTCTTTCCCACCTTCCTATTCCACACCGTACATGGCTATGCGTGCTCTCTTTTAAAGCCGATAGTCTTTCTTGGGATACTTGAACGCGGAAATTTTGGTCTGTCTGTCTGTCACACGATTCAGCCACCCCGCCCAAGTTTAAGCACATGCTGAACGCCCAGCCATCTTGAACTGGTAGCTGCTTTCATACTTGTGAACATTGTCGATCAAAAAGCAGATGTTATGCATATCTGAGACGCGAAATCAATGCGTAAGTATAAGTGGTGTTTTCCTTTACTAGAAAATACATAGATACGTAATTCTCAAGACCCTAGCTGAAAATTCGACGCTATGCACGAAAAGTGACCTCTGCCGACGATATGGTGCTGTCACCTGGCAGTGGCCCTGGGTTCTGCACAAGCTAATGTTTCCCGACGCCACTGCCAGATGGCGTCCATATCTCACGCAGCGCCTCCTCTATTTTATCAATGCCAGCCAGATGCGGTCGATTCAACATAGAGGAGGTGCTGTCTGAGGCAAGGCATACATAGACGGCCACTTAATGAAAAAAAAGATGGATGATCCCTGCGTCATGGGAATCGGTATCACACGAAAGTGAAACGTGTCGTCACAGAAGTAGTTGAATGTTTATAGTTCATGGTATATGAGAGCTTGTATAATGTCTATAGTTGTTTGGCAGATATAGCACCGCTTGATGTGGACGCACCCGCGTGACACCTGGTGGCACATCTCCGTACCGATGACTAACACCCATGACCATGATTTAACCCTTGCGGTAGCTAAAGTTGTCAAGATATACCTGGAGACCGCATATGGCGAATCACGCGCAAAGATGGAATCAACAAGCACATAGTAAACACCGGTACTCGAAACACGACGAGCGTCGTGTCTTCCCTATAGCCTGGTGTTTAGTTCTCAGAGGGCGAGGGGGACCGCGGTGCGGCAGCTAGGCGAGCGTCGGAGAGCTATTTTTCGATATGAATGAAAGAGCATTTGTACAACGCTGATCGTCCAAAGCAAGGCTGGCTCTCTGCCCATTGTAGCACGTGTGGTTGTAAACCAGTTTTCTGGCTGTCAACATCGCCAAGTGCCGATATCAGACTGCACGTGAAATCGCCGAAGCAGCAAAACTGTGTTCCTTGAAAGATGGATGTGTCAGCACACCTTCTGTTGCTCTCACCGATAAAGAGAAGTTACGCTTAGGTTTGATTACGTGTTGAACTGCGGTTGTTGTGTGTCACGCATGGCTGTTGTGCGAGTGTACTACTGTATATATGGCGAAGTGTTTTAGAAAAAAATAAACTGTTGGAAGTTAGCGCCCTGTCTCCTCTCTTCTGTCCCCTCTTCGTTGTCACGCTTCTAAGAATTGTAATCAACCACGCATGATATATAAAAAAACACTGCTTTGCAAGAAAAAATAATTATCAATGCATGCTGGATGAAAATTAAGATAAAATAAAGCAGCGTCGTGTTTGTGGCGCATATACATGATCTACGGATGACGTCAATAAAGACCAGTTGTTAGTCGGCGCTCGTGGTACCTAGTGTGTTTCTTCATGCTTGTGTCCTTGCGGTGCCACTTTATAACAAGTCAGATAATTAACCAACTAGCCAAAACCAAAGCACCCTCGTTATCGTGAAAACTCACAGGGTCCTTATGCAATCGCCTAAGACGACTAGAAGTTGACACCCACCTTCCTTTCTTCTCACACGATGTATTATCCCCCGCCCCCTTGGAAAGCTTTCTGCACCTAACGTGGTTTTCCACTGCCTTCGTGATCGGCCCACACTGAACAAGTGACGATGACATGTGACGCCATCATTGGCGTCATAATGACGTCAGAAATTTCGGCGATCTGTGACGCCATGATGACACCGTGTGTTGACGTCATCGCGTGATGATCACTCTTTCATCGCTCGTGTTGACCCCGCCAGTCAAATTTGTGTTTGATGACGCAACTAACGCTTTTGCCTTAATGAGGGTGTCAATCGGCGCTCGTGGCACGGTGTGAGCGATTTAGAGCAGTATGTACACTGTGATTGGAACAAAGCAAAATGATTTATAATAGGTACGTTCTCTACAAAGAGAGAGAATTAGCGATCCACATTTCTGTGCTTGGAAGAAGTTTTATTCCATCGTATACGTATTCCACGCTACGAACACTTGGGCACAATGTCGATACTGCTCGGGCAGTAACATATGCAAGCAGGGCTTAAAGTCTCCCTTCATTGGAGGGGGGGCCCTCATAAAGCGGCAATATATATATATATATATATAGATATATATATATATAGATATATATATATATAATATAATAGATATATATATATATATAGATATATATATATATCTATCGAAAAGGTTACCCAGCAGCGATCTTTTCGCCGCAGACCGATGCGCACGTCGTGGGTTGTGGGAACGCGGTGTGAGCTGGCATACCGAAGAATAAACGCAGGATTTCTAGCCATATCGGTCAAGATCTACTTTCGCGGTCGTATTATCCAATTTTGGGCAAAATGTGATCGTATTAAACGCATGCAAATGCATTATTTCCAAGGGATGTCGGCCGGGAATAAAAATAAGAACGTATTAGCAGAGAAACGTATTATGCAGAATTGTATCAACGAGATTTGGCTGTATATCTATATTGTAGCGAAGAGGAATGCCCACGCTGCAGCCACATCACCAGCTCTGCTCGAGGCACGAGCTGGAGCTGCCCAGCCTGTGGTGTCTTGCTGAAACGCTGCCTGCCCTGCTCGGACGCTCCCAGCCCAGTGTTTTTATTATATATATATATATATATATATTATATATATATATATATATAATATATATATATATATAATATATATATATATATATATATATATATATTATGCTATAGATTTAAGCGTTAAGAGAGGTGTTTGCGATGATCACAATGCTGTGAAGCCAACTGTCTCTAGAACTGAACAAATGCTTATTAATGCTATCACAATACATATATTATTCCGAATGTATTTCAGTCATTTATTCAACGTGTCAATTCAATCAAGCAGGAAATGAAATATTTCCGGAGCAATCTTTCCAAAAATAACTCGCGATGTAGCTTCGTATATGTGAGCTCAAAGTAACATTACTTGACTCACGGGATTCAGAACCTCAGGCACGACAATACTACATTTTATTTTCATGACCACTTGCCTATTAAGTAAGAAAAATACACGCGTCTTTGCAATTACTGCAGAGTTTGATGCACAACTAAAAGAATGAAATTGAGTGGCAAAGAAACATATCAAGGTGAACAATTACGATTCATGAGCAGTAGCTTTACACTCAGTGCCTCGTGGACAGTATGCTGTGACAATTACGTTTGTCAAACAGGGTGGTGACCCTGGTGGTGGTGGTGGTGGTAAACTTTATTCACTCGGTTGTCAGGAAGAGTTGGGGCGGGCTTTAGGGCGGCCCTTACAAATCTAGGAGGAGTCCCTAGTCCGGGACCCCCTGGTTCTGCTGCCGCAGGTCGGCCACTAGGGCACGCTGGTCCTCTAGGGTTCGACGCACGAGCAGGGAAGACCCAGCTCTCTCGAGTACGGGAGGAAGGGGAGGGAAGTGGCGGGACCACCGGGTTTGACGGGCTGCCCACACCATGTTGAAAGGATCCGTGAACGGATGGTCACAGTGCGGGCACCCCAGAGAAGCCCGGATTGAAATGTTGAGTATCGCCGGGCACAATACTGTCTGGTGTTAGAGACGGAAAAGCCAGCGCTCGTCCTATAGGGCAGGCCCGATGCCGGGGGTGGGAAGCGGAGATTGTTCGATTTGTACATAGCGGTGATTTCTCTGAAAGAGGTAGCTGGATTGGGTCTGGAACATCAGGCGATCGAGGGCGAGGCAGGTTCCAGGAATGCGTTGCCTGTGCTGTTCAATGTCTCAGTGATGCACCAGCAGTACGACGATACCTGTTTCTTCTGTTTTCTGACACACCGTGAACCAACATCGCGATTAAATCATTATTCGGAAAATTGCAGAGTAAATTTCCCCGCACAAGCTCACTACTGCCAAAAAGTTCCACTCAGCCCTTGACAAATGGGTGCCGCAGTGCCACTGTCGTACTGCCGAGGGGGGGGCCGGGTCCTCCTTGAGAAATGGAGAGGGGCCGGGCCCCCCCGGGCACCGCCACTTTAAGCCTGTATGCAAGTGACTAAGCACTTTACGCGAAATTTTATGCAGATGTCCAAGTCAAAAGGTTTCCCCTAACGCATGCTACTAGGGAGTAACACACGCACTTATCTCAAACTTATTTGCCCACACTATACATGATTCCGTGTACATGCAGGCATATATGAACGACAGATGTTATGGCATAGGAAATTGTATGTGGTAGCATGAAATGTGTATATACAGAGCACCACGCGCACAGGGGATGTGCTCAAACAGAAATAACAAACACATACATATATACATTCCTCAGTCACTGTATGATGACCTGGCTACAAGAAACCAGGGCAAATGAAAACGCAACCGCACCATCCATCAACCCGGACAGGAAACGGCCCGACCCCTGCCGTAGAAATTGCTATTCCTCAAAGAACACCAATTCCTCCGACAAAGAGACGTAAGTTCGGCGCATAACCATTCCAGACGCGGGAAGAGATCATGGCGATGGTGAACCGCTGCAACAGCCTCACCCTGTTATGCCACAAACAAAAGCCCCAGCAGCAATTAAGACATAAAACTTGAAATAAGTGCCTATTTTTCTCCTTGGCAAAGAATAATGAAAATAAGGTGCCACGCTAATTCGACCACAATAACTGTCAATAAGTTGTGGAGTCTGCAGCACGTTCAACCGTTAGTAGCTATGTTTGCTCTTCAAATGTGCAAGCTTAGAAAATTTATATAAGCTCGCATGCATATTTGTAGAAAACTGCAACACAAGCTTGACAAACATCTCATGAAGAAGGCAAAACAAACGTCAGCTCCGCACCAATGCAAACGATTTTTATGCGGTAATCGTGCAGAAAAGATCAGAAGGGGCCAGTGTTACGGGACATGGTGTGCCTCCAAAAAAAACGCGTTCTTTTCTTTCGGTGGTGGGTTCGCGAAA